>NC_080466.1:2485000-2785000 GCF_030265055.1 Doryrhamphus excisus | reverse complement strand
ATCTGACCTTGGTGCTGACAGAATACAATAAAAAGAACAACAGGCAGTATTTTTTAAGTAATTACAGTACGTGTCGTAACAACTGCTGTATTTCACGCCGCCGTTGCTTTGTCCTGACTGGCATTCGATCACAGGCTTCTGAACAACTATTACCATAGGTGCTCGACAGGAAGTCCCACCCTGCACGCAATACATCTTGTGGCAATGTTAATATTGTTGCTGAATTGCAGTCCACGGTTATGTAACGCCTGTCTTACATGAATTACACTAATAACATATCAATAATAATCGACAATAATCAAATAACTGAAAAAATCTGTTTTTAATGTCTAACTTTTTTTATACAGTAAACCTCGGATATATCGGATTCAATTGTTCCCACTGGTTTTGTCCGATATAAGCGAAATCCGTTATATGCGTGTACCGGAAAATGTCCGTTTTACGCATATATCGGATTTATATCCGGTATATGCGTAAATCGGATTTTATCCGTTATAAAAAGGCACTTCCTTGACTATGTTTCCAATGTACCTGGACGCGCAGGCAACGCTGCAAACGCTGCAAATGACGTCGTATAGCGGCCTGTCACGATTCGGCGAATCGGAGCGCCACGATGCGGCCATCCGATATATGCGAGGGAAATTTAATGGAAATGCATTGGAACGGGACTGGAGATTTTGTCCGAAATAGGCGAAATCCGTTATAAAAAATCCGATATATGCAATGAATTTTTATTGGAAATGCATTACAGAAAAATCGGTTCTTTTTTTATCTGTCTGTTGTGAGCGAATTTCCGATATATCCGAGGTTTACTGTATCTGACTGCTGTGCCCCGCCCCGCTTTTACTCATGTTTTAACTGTGTATTAACCAATTAATGTTGGATTTTGGTGTGTCTTCTATTCTGTTTACTTGCTTTATTCAACTTCATTCTTCTGTAAAGTGAGTATTTTGAAAAGCGCTATACAACTAAAATGTATTATTATTATTATTATTATTATAGTGGATATCTGCACACTTGTGTTTCAGCATTCAAAACACCACAAATTCAGATATTTTTGGTCAAATCTTTTTTTTTCCCCTCTGAAAATTTGCCATTTTCCCCATAGAGAATACATCACACCCTATGTTGGTAATCATTAAAAATTAAGTGATAATAAAGGTAAATAAGGTACAGCATACATGTACCGCTGTTATAGAAAAGTCCACCACGCAAAAAAAGAGGAGAAGTGATGGCGACATGGACGACTATTGGTTCAATTAAGGCCCTATTCTATGACTGCAATGTCAAAATCGGCCAATATAAACTAAATTTACTGTTAACCCGGCAAAAGTTAGCGGGAAAACTGCTCTTATAGAGCGTGCCTGGGAGCTAGCCGTGTTAGCTTAGTTTATCAAGGCATGCTTGTGCTGCTATATGCGAGCGACTCGGGCTTTGTGTGTGTTTTTTTACTGCTTTATTGTAAGACGAGAAGACCTTTTTTGCAGCTCGTCTTAACCGTCAACACGTATAACGCACACATCCAGCCTTCAAAAAAAAAAACAGCACCGTTTGCCAAATCTTGTTTAATTGTGTAAACAAAATCGAGGGTGTCATAAAAAATATCTTACATGAATAATGCAATTGGAATTGTGACTTAATCACTAGCATGGGCATTACACTGTGTTGGGGATGTGTGCCCTGTGATTGGCTGGCAACCTCGCCTCTTGTCCGAAGACAGCTGGGATAAGCTCCAGCACCCCCGTGACTGAAAATTAATGAATTAAAAATGGAAATTGGAGTAAAATAAAACATTTCATAAGAGGGAGGCACTGTTCTAAAGCAATAGTTTTTTTTTAACATTTTAATAATGAAGCAGGGCGGTCTAGTAGTTAGCGCGCAGACCTCACAGCTAGGAGACCAGGGTTCAATTCCACCCTCTGTGTGGAGTTTGCATACGGGTACTCCGGTTTCCTCCCACATTCCAAAAACATTCTAGTTTTTAACGTTAATTAGCGACTCCAAATTGTCCATAGGTATGAATGTGAGTGTGAATGGTTGTTTGTCTATATGTGCCCTGTGATTGGCTGGCCACCAGTCCAGGGTGTACCCCGCCTCTCGCCCATAGACAGCTGGGATAGGCGACCCTCGTGAGGAAAAAGCGGTAGAAAATGAATGAATGAAAGAATGAGCTGGGTATATTATAATAAATATTTCATATTAAATATCTCAGTTGGTGATAATTTATTTTTAATATTTATGATAAATTATTAGTTTAAAAGAAATATATGTGCCCTTGAAATGACATCGATATAACAGCGTCTATGCCACGTAAGTATTAAAACGCACGCTTAGTTCCTGCCTTACTCGGCTTAAGCTTGAGATTCAACGAACATGTTACATCATCTAGCAGCGGAAAAGAACAGTAACATGACGTGACCTTGAAACAGCAGCAGCAACAACAACAACAACAAGAGCTATGCCCTGAATACCGCAGCATAGCACTCATGTACACACACTGTTTTTATTATAACACAGTAGGGGGGTGGGGCTTAGACTAACCAAACTAGTATGACTACTGAAGTGAAGTAACGCTACGCAGACAAAATGGATTTGGATACCTGCCAACGGATGTGAATCCCCCCCGCCCCCAGGAATATTTTCAAATATTTTCATCAAGACCAATGAGGGAGGAGGAACGAACAAAGGCAGCTGGGTAGGAAACACGCGTGTACGTCTGCGCTGTCCCACTGACCTAGAAACGACGCTGAGCAGTAAACACTCCGCCCGTCTTTGACAGTGCGCCATAAAATAGGTCAGTGGGACTGCAGGAGAGGGAGGGCCGGGCCGGGCCGGGGAAGGTAGGAGAGTATTAGAGTGCATTCTATAAATAGTCCGATAGAAAGAGGTGGGGGCGGGGAGGGGGTTGAATGACAGGAGGAACGCAAGAGCTGGAAATGAGATTCCTCCTGCGGTAAGAGGAGAAGACACAAACCTGGATGCGTCATGAGCCTAAAAAATTATAATTTTTCACGCGGCAATCAATCTCTAACGTGCTCGAGACGGAGCCTGTAAAGCTTCACAGAAAAATTAGCATCATAAAAATATGAAAAATTATAGCGACGGTGTTGACGTCAGAGCGCACACCCATCGCTGCAGCCAAACTCACACATAACAGCCTCTCTCTAGACGGCGTGGGGAGGGGCTGTGCCCCCCCCCCCCACCCCCTTCTCCTTATGTACGTGCTCTGAATTACTTCTGTTGCACTGCAAAGCTTGTGTAACGCTCACATTCGGTCACAGCGCAAGTTGCTGTTCGATTCCTTTGAATTGCTGCAACGTCTTGTCTGCGTTTGTCGTCGCAGTTAGCAGTTCCCAGACACTTTCTACTAAGGGGGGGTGTGTGTGTTTCACCTTTGACCCCAACTGAGAGCAAATGTGAGTCAACAGTCAGACACCCTTGCACCCCTCCTCCAAGCTTTTAAGCGATACAACCCACACACACACGTGGAGGGGGGCCCCTAGCTCGGAGCGTCCATTTTGCCGTATAGCTTTGTGTCAACTGAACAAACAGGGAGACTGGAATTCGGACATCCAGATCATTTCTATAGTAACAGTACAGTAAGCGGGCCTGCGGTTGCGGGTTCGCGGCAGGTTCTAAATTAAAAAAAGGAGAGTGTCTTTGCAATTTTTAATATGAATGTCCTTATAATGAAAGATTCAACTTTCGGTAACGAGATGTGGAATTTGTGTTTATCACTTTTTTAGAAAATAAGCGAATCCTACATAAATATGGCCGACTTGTGTTCTCTAGATCAGCCAGACTTTGCGCTCAAAGTCATCCAGAGTTGCCTTGGATGCCGTCACCCACATTCAGGTCTGACCTACATTCAGAAATCTGGCCTTGTAACGAGCAACGCAGATGCTCTGAACTCAGACCAGCTGGCAGCAGGTGGACTAAAAAAGGGCTCACCAAAAAACTGTCTCGCCAGATTGAGTTTTTTTGGGTTTTTTTCCACGCATCGCATCACATCACATCACATCCTGAATGTTTCTAATTTCAGTAAAGTCACAACAAGGCCATGGCGGGCATCTTTAGATGCTTCTCCATAGCCTCTGGGTTAAAATGTGGATTACATAAAATTTTGGCAAGCTTATTTATAAAAAAAAAAAAAGTGGGTGTGAGCAGGAATCAATTACAGTCCAGAACGTTTTGTCCCAGGAGAGAGATGCTGTTTATATGCAGAGCTCCCTGCTGTGTTCTGGTTATGTCATCCCCAAGCAACACTCTTGCCTTACTTAACAGCCATTTCTCATGGACATGGGCACCAGAATCGCAGTAATTATGACAAATAAACAGTTTCAGGCTTTAAGCGTTATCTTTATACGACCCCCTTTGTTGTTAATGCCATGATAAGCTAGTAGTATTTAAATGACCTCCATTGCGCTAGCTAAACAGAAGCTGCCATGTGCATAGCCGTAATAAGCATTATTAGCCTCATAACAGCTGGAAAACAACACCAGCTCGATTTAACATTGAGGATATTTCATTAATATTGTTTAGCAGGATTTTTAACCACAAAACTAAAAAAAAATGAGGTCTAAATGTACACAAGGCGTAACATTGTGTTACGCGACCAGCCTATGGCTAAGTCGCCATGTGAACAATAACCGGCCATGACCGGTGTGTCCTCGCCCCTAAACACACTCAATAAAAGTCATGAAACAGGAAAAAAAATAATACATTTTATGAATTATTACACGTATAGAAAGAAAAGAGTGCCGCTCCCGCCGTCAAACATACCTTCGATATGGTGGAGGAGGGGAACACAACGTTCAGGCTTCCCCGACACAAAAGCTGTCTCGCTGCCGTTTCCTCCTTCTCCGTAGACAAAAAGCTCCACAGGATAAAAAAAAAAGTTGCTATTTCTAAGCTCTCGGCGCTCGGCTAAGTCGATTTTGTGTGTCCGTGTGTGTCCACTTTCCGTGTCTTGGCTCAGGCCGCCCCGGTGTTGTGTGGTGTCGGACACTTTGCTCTACTTTGTGCTGCTGCCTTTCTAGAAATATGTGTTAGTAGGTCAATGGTTGCGTAACAGCTCCTCTGCTGCCTCGTCACGTTTGTGTCCTCTGTGTTCTCGCGAGACGATGCGAGGACCTGACATAGAAGTGGGCAACACTGCACATTTTGGTATCGATCCGGTAGCAAGTTGTTGATTATGTTAATCATGATTATAGTATTTTTTGAAAGCTAAAAAAAAAAACATTTTTGAACAACTCATAAAAATACAAGTATTATTTAATAATATAATGATATAATGATATAATAATATAATAATATAATAATATAATAATATAATCATATAATCATATAATCATATAATCATATAATCATAATAAACAGTAAAATAATAATATAATAATAATATAATTATTATATTATTATTATATTATTATTATATTATTATTATTATACGACGTATAAACGTGTTATTATTATAATCATATAATCATAATAAACAGTAAAATAATAATTATATTATTATATTATTATTTTACTGTTTATTATGATTATATGATTATATAATTATATAATCATATAATCATAATAAACAGTAAAATAATAATATAATAATAATAATAATATAATAATAATAATAAACAGTAAAATAATAAATAATAAATAATAAATAATAAATAATAAATAATAAATAATAAATAATAAATAATAAATAATAAATAATAAATAATAAATAATAAATAATAAATAATAAATAATAAATAATGCAATTATTTCCTTATTCCCTTTTTATCACATACAGTTACTTGAGCAAAACAATAATGTAAAAAAAATAAACTAAAAAACTAAAATGTAAACTATTGGCTCTCATTCAAATCCTTTGACTTTGTATGGAGTTTGCATGTTCTCCCTGTGTGTGGATATTCCGGTTTCCTCCCACATTGTATATGTATATGTATATGTCCATATGTATGAATGTGAACGTCAATGTTTTTTTTGCCTGTATGTGCTCTGGGATAGGCTCCAGCATACCTTCTCGATCCTAATGAGGAAAAATATCACAAATGCAATTTTGTGGGAAAATAACTATATAGCAACAATAACTATAGCAACAATAACAACTAATTATTTTTTTCAAGGAGATTGCCCCAAGTGGTTAATTTATCAGTAATATTGATGATTATGGCTTAGAGCTGATAAAGATAAATCTCCTATCTCATAAAATATAAAAAATTGTGAGAAAGTGGGACACACCGGGGAAAGCGTGTTACATATATACTCCATTCTCCTATTATTCAACACCACTATCCTCACCACCACTGGTTACATCAGCGCCGCTTCATCCCGCATTCTCTCACAAATCCCCCCCCCCCCTACTTTGTCTCCTCCCTCTCTCGCCGTCTACACACATCCACTCATTAGACCATGTCAGAAACAGTGGCCTTGAACTTGTCTCCTCCCCCCATTATTAGTATGTTGTTAAAACCACCAACCCCCAACACTCAGTCGACATTCCCATGGTTACCGTGATATGGTGCCTGCCTAGCAACCAAGCCTTTTGTAATGGCTTATAGTGGGGGGGGGGGTCGTTTCACTACACCCCATGAAGATGGATCACATAGAGACATGAGTATGAATGAACCAATGTGTCCAAGATACAAGAAGAAAATATAATATACTGCTTTTGCGGCATCTTATATAATTTAAACGTGTTTAGAATGCGTGACCAATACCTCACTCCTGTGCCGTCGCAATATGGACAAAAGTATCGGGACACTGGCCATTACGGCGACACACCGTGTCGGTTCACACCAATTGATTGATGATCAGGTTCTCCTCCAAGTATGCCTTTATCTACATTGAGAAGATAATACATTGGCTCTTGCATCAAGCTCTCAGAATGGAGCTGTCCTATCTCGTCTGACCAATGTGTGTCCTACCTAGTCTTTTAGCATATCGGTTCAATTGTGATTAATTCAATGCATACATTCGTATACATTCGTACCTTTCTCACTCTGGAATAGACCTCCTGCAGGGAGGCTGAGAAGTGTGACTTCCACGCAATGCTGACGAGACATTTCAACCAAGGTGTTTGGTACCTAAATCTGGATCTGGATCAGATAAATGAGCATAAATCGACCTAAATTAGAAGAAAATGATGTTGTCTTATGACTGATTGATGAATCGATGAAGTCTCTGAGAATTGGTGTCCTCTCTCCAGGTGTTAATATCTTCTCAAGCTGCATCCTTCCCATTGGCAGCCGGCACAAAAAAAACTGCTTGAAAGCTAAAAATAGCTTTTGTGCAAATGACGTGATTGATGACTCATGCAGTTTTTTTTTTGTTTTTTTTTTGCTCCTCTCCCTGAGTCTATGCTCCATTGCTTCTTTCTCTTTTGGTTTCAGCTGCAAGGATAGTTGAAAAACAGAACTTTGTTCCTGACAGTTCAACATGTTTGGTGATATAGGCTTTTTTAATATATTTCAATATACAGATAATACTACATTACAGTTTCTACTACAGTATTATCTAATGTGTACACTTATTTTACACTCCAAATGATCTAAAACCAAAGGAGCAAAAAACGTTTCCTATGTTAAACCAATATGGTTATGTGAAGTAATATGTACAAAAATAACTTGCCATTCTACTTTGGTAATTTTAAGTGATTTATAAGATTTTAGTATACACAGTCGTACCTTGTTAATCGCAGTTGATTAGTTCCAGACCCAACTGCAAGAAGTGAATTTCCTAAGTAGGATTCAATATTAATAAATGTAATGTTTTCGTAGTTACAGCATACAAAACCTGTTTACCACCTTCGAAATACTATTTTTAACATTCTTAAAATCCTCCAAACATGAAATAACATCCATATAGTCATCTTTACATTTGTATTACCCAATAAAGTAGATATAATCAGAGAAAATAAGACATATTGAGACTCACACGTTAGTAGTTCCTTGTTGTTTTTATTCCGGACAGCGTACTTCCTGCGGTGGCTATTGTCTCATCAATGTGTTATAATGGTGGCTTTACATGCCTGTACACTTGTATTACGCAATATAGTAGACATAATAATAGTAAATAAGACGTAAGATTGGCATTTAAGATGTAAATAAAACTCCTGCGTCTGCGTGTCACACTAAATGTGTTCCCCAGGTAATGTAAGTGGCAGGTGGGCAAACGTGTGTACGACAGGAAGTGACGTCAGACGTTCAGAATTGGGTTATGGTCCCAACATTTTATTGTTGTTATTATTTATTGTTGTTAACATGTTATTATTATATGATTATTATGTTATTGTGGGATAATTTAAACCTGGTTCCTCTCACCGAACAATTACTGGCACCTAGTGGCCAATGTAGACTACTACATTCACCATTAAAATGTTTCTTCTGCTTTGTATTTCTAATTTAGCTTCTTTAGTTAGTCCAGTTAGCCATTTTTTATGTTAGAAAATGCTTAATTTAGGCCACAAAAAGTACAATTGGTTAATAAAGTAGAGTGCAATTTAAATGTTGCCAGTCGCAGATAAAACACAAATAGTTGACAGCTAGTGATGAAAGTTGGAGACCTGGCCTGCGATTGGTTGTCAACCAGGCTATTGTGTACATTAGTTCTCGCACGAAGTCAGCTGGGATAGGCCCCAGCATGCCCCCGCCACCCTTGTGAGGAAAAGCGGTAGAAAATGAATGAATGAATGAAATGTTATTGTGACTGTTGTGGGATAATTTAAACCTGGTTCCTCTCACCGAACAATTACTGGCACCTAGTGGCCAATGTAGACTACTACATTCACCATTAAAATGTTTCTTCTGCTTTGTATTTCTAATTTAGCTTCTTTAGTTAGTCCAGTTAGCCATTTTTTATGTTAGAAAATGCTTAATTTAGGCCACAAAAAGTACAATTGGTTAATAAAGTAGAGTGCAATTTAAATGTTGCCAGTCGCAGATAAAACACAAATAGTTGACAGCTAGTGATGAAAGTTGGAGACCTGGTTGTTGTTGACCTGGCCATTGTGTACATCACCTCTTGCACGAAGTCAGCTGGGATAGGCCCCAGCACCCCCGCGACCCTTGTGAGGAAAAGCGGTAGAAAATGAATGAATGAATGAATGTTATTGTTTATTTATTATGTTATTGTGACTGTTGTGGGATAATTTAAACCTGCAATAAATGCCTGGTTCCTCTCATTGAACAATTACTGGCACCTAGTGGCCAATGTAGACTACTACATTCACAATTAAAATGATTCTTCTGCTTCGGATTTCTAATTTAGTTTCTTTAGTTCGTCCAGTTAGCCATTTTTATGTTGGAAAATGCTCAATTTAGGCCACAAAAAGTACAATTAAAATGTTGCCAGTCGCAGATAAAACACAAATAGTTGACAGCTAGTGAAAGCCTGCAATTGGTTGTCGACCAGGCCATTGTGCACAAAGTCAGCTGGGATAGGCCCCAGCATGCCTTCGCCACCCTAGTGAGGATAAGCGGCATAGAAAATGGATGGATGGAAGTCAGAGACATTGAAGTAAGAAAAAAAAAATTATTTAACAATTTATTTTCTTTGTATTTGTATTACTCCAAAACATACATCAAATTAAATTCAGGTTTGTGGCAAATAGTACAAAAATTGTTTCATTCACACAAATAAAGGCCTGATATTAATTTTTTTAAATAATTATCTATTTCCCAGGGGCCCTTGGAATAGTCTAACGGCGGCCTTGGCCAATACCACTCATCATAAATAATTTAAACATGTACAGTTAATCCCTGTGGTCGGTATGGGCAGATCTCGTTCATGGATGAGAATCAGCAGAATCATATCATAAAGTCATTGATTGGCGCATCCCTACTTTGGATTGCTACTAGCATCCGTAATGTAGATAACGTATCATAAATCAAAAATCATAAGTGCAAATGCTGACCTAGGTGGAAAAAGTTTGGGCACCCCTGCCATAATGAGCTGAAAGCATCAGCATGAAGATAGTGTCCAGCATGAAGATAGTGTCCAGCATGAAGATACTGTCAGCGTTCAAACGTTCTTAGTGAGCATCTGGTTGGAGAAAAGCTGCTTCAGTCGAGCGACTTCCTGAGACAAGCAGCTGATCTGAGACCTGAGACTGACGTTCTCTGCTGGATCACCTACTACACACGCCTCCTCACCGCACCAGACCTCCTGACCAAAATTTGGAGCACCCCGTGCTGAATGTTGGTGCTTCCTCTCAACGATGTTTGGCCCACTACACAATATCGGAGATGTTTCCCCACCAGGAGCTTTGAAGCGGAGCTTGAGTGGAAGGCTCCTTGGGTCTTGGATGTTTGCATGTTCATCTCCTGCAGATGGCGCTGGCTTTGTCTTTTCACATGTGGTGTCTTGCTGATGGCTGCCACTCAAATATGATGGCTCATCAGAGTCAAGTTGAGTCGACTGAGTGAGCGGCAGGATGGAAACGTCAGAAAAGTCTTTAACCAGGCCAAAGCGGAACTTGATGGCAAGCATCTCCGCTCTCAGACGGGCGTTCTCCTCCAGCAGGCTCAGGACACGCGTCTCCAGGACCATGTCATTGGCACGCCGCTTCTCTCGGGAACGCTTGGCTGCTTCGTTGTTTTTTCGCCGCTTGTCCCAGTAGCCTTCATCTTTCTCCTTGCTTTCGATCGAGTGACGCTTACGCCGTTCAGTGTTAACGCCGTGTTTATTTAGCTCTTTGGGCTTCAGGGCAGGGCCGCAACCCAGCAGGCCTCTGGTCAAGATGGCGTCACTGTGATCATCGATCGAGACCTGGTGAGATCGAGTGTGCGGTCCCTCCTCTCTGAGGCGAGATGGGGCAAACCTGTCACCCTTGGTGCCCCCCGCAGTGTCTCCTTTCATGCTCACAAAGGGACAGCTCAGAGACACCAATTCAGTGAGGACTGCAGGCTGAGGCTGGTGTAATGTCGCCATCTAGTGGCGATAAGAAAAAGTCACCACAAGGTTGTGAAAAAGTCATGTAAACTGATGTTGGTCAAAGTCAATGTAATATTCGTTTTATATGTCACTCAATAATAATCACTATAATGACTTAATACAGTGACTATATAATAATAATAATAATGACTAAATAATAATCAACACCAAGATGCCTTTATTACAGTTCATTACAACTTTGACTGATATTTACTAACAATATGGCATTCAATGTTAGCAATGTCTAATTTTAGAGGAACAACATTAAAATAATAAATTATTAATAAATAATAAATTGCTCATCTCCGCCACAGAAGCATGTATGATCATTATTACAATTACAACATACTTATTAATTGTTATTCATAAGTTTGTTTACATTTGCATTTAGTTATAAATGTATAAATATTTTGTATTTATTGGCACTTATTGAAGTCAATTTTATTTTATTTATCACTTTTTTTTATCACTACACAACTTATACCCTACTTCCATTTGATTTTTTTGGTATTTTAAATCTTACCTTTTCACTTTTATTGTTCTCTATTGTTTTCTCTTCATTTAGAAAACTGACACCTAAAGACAGGAAGTGAAGAAACAAAACTATCACATATAATGTACGCTGTTAAATTAGAGCATTAATTAATTAAATTAATGCAAAAACGGTCATTTCCAATCCCAACGCGTGAAAGATATCATAAATTCATAAACGTTTACTCACCAGTGACCCGATCGTTGGAGCTTGGGAAGGACTCTCCAGTCATGTGGAGACGTCTGCTGCATCGGAGTCTCCACATCAAACCTTCTCCTCCTCCTTCTCCTCCTACTGTTCTGCCCCTCAGCCCCACTCCTCCCTCTTCAACTCCCCCTCCTATAAGAACACAAAACATCCCATAGACTACTTCTAAATGATCATGAACATAAATGCACCTCAACATGTTATAATGTTTGCATACAGTATGTATGCATATATGGAAATTCATATTCGCCCCTTTCAGAATACATTGGATAAGATTGTGTAATGGCATGCCGTTGTCACAGCGATGGAATAGCACTTAATGATAATGTAAAGACTATTCAGACAAGGCTTCTATTAAAGAATTCAATGGAAAGGAACTGAAAGCCAATTAATGGTCTGAACAGGCCAGCAGTTACGTAACAGATAAAAACACAACGTGAGGGAAAGAGCAAGCGAGGACAAGGTAGTGTGGAAAGAGCATCTGAGGTTACACACACACACACACACACACACACACAAGCTTCATTGTTGTTCCACAAACAAGCAGCCGGTTGTCCAGCTCTAGTCCTCTGGTCGTGTCCAAACTGCGGCGCAGGGGTCATTTGTGGGCTGCAGCTATTTTTTTTTTTGGCTAATGACAAAATTAAGCACGGCCCACATTAAAACATTACAAATAAAAAACAGAAATAGTGGGGCGGCACGGTGGGCGAGTGGTTAGCGCGCAGACCTCACAGCTAGGAGGACCAGGGTTCGATTCCACATCGGCATGTTCTCCCCGTGCATGCGTGGGTTTTCTCCGAGTACTCCGGTTTCCTCCCACATTCCAAAAACATGCTAGGTTAATTAGCGACTCCAAATTGTCCATAGGTATGAATGTGAGTGTGAATGGTTGTTTGTCTATATGTGCCCTGTGATTGGCTGGCCACCAGTCCAGGGTGTACCCCGCCTCTCGCCCGAAGACAGCTGGGATAGGCTCCAGCATCCCCCGCAACCCTCGTGATGAAAAAACGGTAGAAAATGAATGAATGAATGGGCGGTACGGTGATCAAGTGGTCAGCGTGCAGGCGACACAGCTAGGAGACCTGAGTTTGATTCCACCCTCGGCCATCTCTGTGTGAGGTTTGCATGTGTGGGTTTTCTCCGGGTACTCCGGTTTCCTCCCACATTCCAAAAAACATGCTAGGTTAATTAGCGACTCCAAATTGTCCATAGGTATGAATGTGAGTGTGAATGGTTGTTTGTCTATATGTGCCCTGTGATTGGCTGGCGACCAGTCCAGGGTGTACCCCACCTCTCGCCCGAAGACAGCTGGCATAGGCTCCAGCATCCCCCGCGACCCTCGTGATGAAAAAACGGTAGAAAATGAATGAATGAATGAATGGGCTGCACGGTGATCAAGTGGTTAGCGCGCAGGCGACACAGCTAGGAGACCTGAGTTTGATTCCACCCTCGGACATCTCCGTGCGAGGTTTGCATGCGTGGGTTTTCTCCGGGTACTCCGGTTTCCTCCCACATTCCAAAAACATGCTAGGTTAATTAGCGACTCCAAATTGTCCATATAGGTATGAATGTGAGTGTGAATGGTTGTTTGTCTATATGTGTCCTGTGATTGGCTGGCGACCAGTCCAGGGTGTACCCCACCTCTCGCCCGAAGACAGCTGGCATAGGCTCAATCATCCCCCGCGACCCTCGTGATGAAAAAACGGTAGAAAATGAATGAATGAATGAATGGGCGGCACGGTGATCAAGTGGTTAGCGCGCAGGCGACACAGCTAGGAGACCTGAGTTTGATTCCACCCTCGGCCATCTCTGTGTGAGGTTTGCATGTGTGGGTTTTCTCCGGGTACTCCGGTTTCCTCCCACATTCCAAAAACATGCTAGGTTAATTAGCGACTCCAAATTGTCCATAGGTATGAATGTGAGTGTGAATGGTTGTTTGTCTATATGTGCCCTGTGATTGGCTGGCGACCAGTCCAGGGTGTACCCCGCCTCTTGCCTGAAGACAGCTGGGATAGGCTCCAGCACCCCCGCGACCCACATGAGGATAAGCAGTAGAAAATGAATGAATGAATAAATAATTGTAGGTCAGTGTTTCTGGTAGCGATTAGGCCAGCAGAGAAGCATTTGCTGGCCCTGAGTGCACACCAGTGATTAAAAAATATGATTATTAATTATAACCAAAGGGGTAATGTATATGTAAGAGAACCCAAAAATGTAACTAAAATGTTACTATAAAATTAAAATGGCCTTTCAAATTGCAACACACACACAGATCCTGTGTCATATCAGCCTGTGAATGTGTGTCTGTCTGTGTGTGTGTGTGTGTGTGTGTGTGCATGTCCAAGTTCAAATCAGGACACCCCCCCCACCCCCACCCCCACCCCCACCATGTAGCTCCCCATGCACTTGGGATCACAGTTCCTGTCGTCTCACTGCTGCAGCTGCTTTTAGCGCTCTAATCCTGCCTTTGACATCTGGCCAACTTTCCCATTACATGAAATTGTGTAACAGCACTAAAAATATTTAGTCTTCTGCCCATGAAAGCGACTTTTAGTCTGTAACACAACCTGGAAATATCATAATTTAGGATAAATGAATGTTTCACGTGCATCTGTACCGCCACACAAAATTATTGTTGACATTTCTTCACTATGATGCAACAAATTTTACAAACAGGTGACAAACAGTGACAAATACATAATAACGAATGACTAGTAAATGACTAATGGAATGGATAAATGATCATTTTCCTTCATTGAAAAGTCATATGGAAGATGTCAAGGAGAGGAGAATAAGGAGAATAGTTAATGACTTGGAAGGGGAATCCTATTCATAAGGACTTTTCAACATCAAGTAGTGACATTTTTTATTGGTTTGGGTCACTAATGCAGATTGGCTATACTTTCCAATATACAGTATTGTCTCAAAATAGAAAATGTATACAAAATAAGCAAAAAATAAGCAAAAAATAAGCAAAAAATGAGCAAAAAATAAGCAAAAAATTAGCAAAAAAAAAAGCAAAAAATAAGCAAAAATTAGCAAAAAAATAAGCACAAAATTAGCAAAAAATAAGCAAAAAATGAGCACAAAATAAGCACAAAAATAAGCAAAAAAAGCAAAAAGTAAGCAAAAAATAAGCAAAAAATTAGCAAAAAATAAGCAAAAAATAAGCAAAAAATTAGCAAAAAATAAGCAAAAAATAAGCAAAAATTAGCAAAAAATTAGCAAAAAATAAGCAAAAAATAAGCAAAAATTAGCAAAAAATAAGCAAAAATTAGCAAAAAATAAGCAAAAAATGAGCACAAAATAAGCACAAAAATAAGCAAAAAAAGCAAAAAATAAGCAAAAAATAAGCAAAAATAAGCAAAAAATAAGCAAAAAATGAGCAAAAATAAGAAAAAAATTAGCAAAAAATAGGCAAAAAATAAGAAAAAAATAAGCAAAAAATGAGCAAAAAATGAGCAAAAAATAAGCAAAAAACTAAGGAAGCGGTTCCATCTGTAAGCCTGTCAGCACATTCCAATACACTCATTTAAATATGTCTAGAGTTTTGATATAAAATGTTTTGTTTTTATTTACACAAATCTCTCTTATATATCTCTTTCATCCAAGTTTTTAGTAAACTAGGTGTCACGCCCTGTGTGGGTTCGTGCGTGACAGTTTATGTATGTTCCCTGTCTGGGCTTTGGTTTCCCTTTTGGGACACTCTTATTTTGTATTGGACTTCCTGTTTTTGCCCTGTCTTCCTTCGTTGTCCCAATCATCCACACCTGTCCCTAATTTGTGTCTATTTAGTTCAGGTGTGTGCGTCTCCCTGTGTTGGATCATTATTGTTTGTCCGTCAGCTACCTGAGTTGCTTTGTTCTTCTGTTGCTATTAATGCACAGAATAAATATTATTTACCTGCACTTGGTCCTGTTCTCTGCATCCTGGGGTCGAACCGTAAAGCAATGAAGCCGAACCGTGACACTAGGCAGATAATTATAAGCAGCTGGTGGCAAAACTCCTGAAGTCCTACAAAGAAGATACACTTTTTTCCTATCTAGATTTCTTTCCATTGAACTGTGGAGAAGTAAGTGATGAGTACGGGGGTACGGATTCCAGCTGGACATTGCAGCTATGGAGAATAGAATTCCGGGAAAGTGGAATCCATCTAGGCTCGCTGACTACTGTTGGAATCTGCCACTGAGTATAAGAGACAAGCCAAAAATCATCTTAAATCATCTCAGTTTATTTTAAGTGATACTTAAAATCAATCTATTCAATCATCTGATATCTTAAGATTTTTCTTCTTTATTTTTTTGACAGACAAAGAGATTCATCAGGGGTCCCGGCAGGAACCAAAAATGGAAAAAAAAATCCCACTTTTCCAAGAGGTCGTGTTTTGCCCGTTTTTCGGGTCCACGACGGTCGCAAATTCTCATTTTTAGAGGTGCTGAAAGGACACTTTTCTGGTATCGGGAGGTGGACCAAATCCACTACACATTCATCACGGAGTCCGGCAGGACCCAAAAATGGCAAATAAATTAAAAAATTTCCCACAGGTTGATTTTGGGCTGTTTTTTTTTACTTGTTTTTTGAGGTGCTGAAATGACTTCAAAAATATATAAATTAATATAAATATGATTTTAAAGTAAAAATGCCAAAATCTGTTATATAAATAGATCAAGTCCAAAAATTAGTAGTCGAGTATTATTTGTGATCTTGGTTTCACCTTTAAACACCTTTACCCCTTTCACATTAGCGTTCATGTAGACTTCTTTCTTAGGTCATGATCGATGCAGACAAACAAAGAAAACACATTTTTCTTGAATTCAATCGTTTTTGGCAACTATTTCAGTCCAGAAAAATTATTTTTTGTTGTTGTTTGTTTTGTCAATTCAGTGAAATAATATGTAGGCAAAGACGCTAATTTGTTACCAGCAATTTGACTGTACATGTTTGAAAAACTGGGGTAAAAGTTTGTCCAAAAAATGGCTTTGAAAAACAAATTGGATGAAAAGACAGGAATACAAAAATTGAGGCTTACTTGTGGTGACATTTTTGTAATTATATATTTTTAGTTTAAAAATACATTTGGTGATGGAGTTAATCCCTCATTTAAAAGTCGGGTTCCCTTTTTATATTAATGCAATATGTTTGTCGTTAGAGGTGAGAACACCTGTTTACGACCTCCTAAAGACAATTTTTAACATTATTAGAGCCCTCTAGACAAGAAGTAACACCCAACACCCATAATAGCCAAGATAGTAAACCTAAACATAAATAACACTCATGCTCGTGTCTATAATAGGGATTATTGTGGGATAATTCCAATCGATGACAGTGTTATTTGCCCATTTTCTTGTCTTCCTACTCAAGCAATGCAGTTTTGTTCGGAGCTTGTTTTTATTCCACGGGCAAACTAGGAGTGGATATCATATTCATGTACTAACTTTTTCAAGTGAGAATAACTTTACTCTGTAGAAAAAGTGAAACACAGCTAGCCTGTTTGCTTTTTTGTGGGTCACACCGGGTCAAAACGCCTCCTCTGTCCTCGTGTCACCTTTAATTCCAATCCCCGATGAGCAAATCAGTACACGGAACCTTTTAGGGAGGAGTCATGAGGAATATTCTCCTGCATCAAACATTAAAAAGGATGTAAATGTAAAGATCTGCTATTCTTAATTTCCTTTCATGTACATATTTAGCTATGTGGTGCCGGTGTGCGTACTTTGGGTCACATGTTCACCTCGCCGCTTGTTTGCAAGTCAGTGTGTACAGTTCACATTTTTAACTGGATGCAATCCGTTACCAGTCAGTGGATGTTGAAATTGGCTGGCACAGTTGTCATATAGTTCTATGAAAAGTTGGAAATTAATGGGAATATATGGGAATTTATAGGAATAATGGTAACAGACTGGGGGTTACCATAACAACATAGTAGACATACGTATATATACAGTAAACCTCGGATATATCGGATTCAATTGTTCCCACTGGTTTTGTCCGATATAAGCGAAATGTCCGTTTTACGCATATATCGGATTTATATCCGGTATATGTGTAAATCGGATTTTATCCGTTATAAAAAGGCACTTCCTTGACTATGTTTCCAATGTACCTGGACGCGCAGGCAACGCTGCAAACGCTGCAAATGACGTCGTATAGCGGCCTGTCACGATTCGGCGAATCGGAGCGCCACGATGCGGCCATCCGATATATGCGAGGGAAATTTCATGGAAATGCATTGGAACGGGACTGGAGATTTTGTCCGAAATAGGCGAAATCCGTTATAAAAAATCCGATATATGCAATGAATTTTTATTGGAAATGCATTACAGAAAAATCGGTTCTTTTTTATCTGTCCGTTGTGAGCGAATTTCCGATATATCCGAGTCCGATATATCCGAGGTTTACTGTATTATATATATTAGGGCTGTCAAATGATGAACGCTTTAAATCAGATTATTCATAGTTTTCAAATTAATTAATCATGATTAATCACCATGTCGCACTATGTCTGAAATTTTTACCAATTTTTACCATATTATATATATATGTGTGTGTGGGCGGCACGGCGGTCGAGTGGTTAGCGCGCAGACCTCACAGCTAGGAGACCAGGGTTCAATTCCACCCTCGGCCATCTCTGTGTGGAGTTTGCATGTTCTCCCCGTGCATGCGTGGGTTTTCTACGGGGACTCCGGTTTCCTCCCACATTCCAAAAACATGCTAGGTTAATTGGCGACTCCAAATTGTCCATAGGTATGAATGTGAGTGTGAATGGTTGTTTGTCTATATGTGCCCTGTGATTGGCTGGCCACCAGTCCAGGGTGTACCCCGCCTCTCGCCTGAAGACAGCTGGGATAGGCTCCTTGTGAGGAAAAGCGGTAGAAAATGAATGAATGAATGAATGTATGTGTGTGTGTGTGTGTACTTTATGTTATCAAAATTACATTATCTTTTCTTGTAATATTACAAGTTTATTCTTGTTGATTCTTTTTTACCTTAATATTTAGATTTATTCTTGTTGCTGATTTTTTTTGTATTTCTGCTGTTTTGATTTTGTTCAATTATATATTTTTAATGTGCGACTAAAAAAAAAAAACCTGAAAATGTCCGTGGGCTGCACTTGGAACGTCCCTGATTTAGACAACAAAATGGCTGTTATTGTGGTTGTACAGTAAACCTCGGATATATCGGACTCGGATATATCGGAAATTCGCTCACAACGGACGGATAAAAAATAACCGATTTTTCTGTAATGCATTTCCAATAAAAATTCATTGCATATATCGGATTTTTTATAACGGATTTCGCCTATTTCGGACAAAATCTCCAGTCCCGTTCCAATGCATTTCCATGAAATTTCCCTCGCATATATCGGATGGCCGCATCGTGGCGCTCCGATTCGCCGAATCTTGACAGGCCGCTATACGACGTCATTTGCAGCGTTTGCAGCGTTGCCTGCGCGTCCAGGTACATTGGAAACATAGTCAAGGAAGTGCCTTTTTATAACGGATAAAATCCGATTTACGCATATACCGGATATAAATCCGATATATGTGTAAAACGGACATTTTCCGGTATACGCATATAACAGATTTCGCTTATATCGGACAAAACCAGTGGGAACAATTGAATCCGATATATCCGAGGTTTACTGTAGTTCGAGACGTTTATAATAATATTTCATCTGTATCAAAAATCAAAATATGCGGCTACATTAAAAATAACCAACAATTTATTGTCTTTTTAAAGTCATGGATCGCTCCGTCATTGGATGGCTTGCTGTTCCTAATGAAGTGTCTGGACACCATGCTGAGCTTTAAGTGTGTCTCTTCATATGCAGCGCCAAGTGATCGGAGCGGGAGAAGGCCCTCGGGCAAAGCACGCATTTGTAGGGTTTTTCACCCGTGTGCTTGCGGTAGTGACGGGTCAGCTCATCAGAACGGGCAAACTTCCAGCTGCAGCCCTCCCACGAACAGCGGTAAGGTTTCTCCCCTGAAAAAAAAGGACCAATTCCCTCGGTAAATAATCATCGGAATCAGTACGGCGTTGAGGTTACCTGTGTGTGTGCGGAGGTGAGCCTTGAGATGCGAGCTCTTGGTGTAGGTCTTGCTGCATCCTGGGTATTCGCAGCTGTGAATGGCCGCCTTTTTTTTCCCGGTCGACCTCCGCCCGCGCTTCACCTCCGCACCACTAGGGGGCAACTGCGGTGCAACTCTTTCTTGATGAAGTACCAAACGTGTTGTCGCTTGAGTGTTGGTGTGGTCACAAAAAAGGCTAGCGTTATAGTTGAAGTGAAACGGATAGCTGTAGCGGCGGGGGTCGGAGGTCACGGATTGGTTCGCGTCAAATCTGCCGTCGGGAAAAGACACCAAAGAAGGATGCTGCGAGGGGTAATAGGGGTTCAGGTCCCATGATGGTACCTCACTGAGGGCCCCTCTGTTGTGTCTCTCCTGGGGGAACCCAAACTGATTGTTGTAACTTTGGAGGTACGCTTCCTGCTGTGTTGTTGACTTCATGAACCCGGTCATCATGTGATCCTGGTCCACTTGGTCCCTAAGCATGCCTCCTTCCTGGTACGCTCTATCTAGGTCCACCTGTTGTTGTAATGTGTCATCATTGTGGTCCACGGAGAAACTGAGTTCAGGTGACGGGCTGCTCCACTCGGACAGAAGCAGCTCAATATCCCAGCTCGCCTGGCTGTCGTCATCCAGGATCTCCTCGGTCATCTGCTGGGGGGGCTGCAGCTGCTCAGGGCAGCCCTCAGAATTCCACTCCTAGCATGATTGGGTGCATGGGAAGGAAAACTTGAACCATACAGGACATCGTTACACACCACTGTTATATGTCATTGAAACATTTCTAAAAATGTTTTTTTTTGGGGGGGGGTGAAAATCATTGCTGAAGGGTTGTAGTCAGAAGCAGCGACTAACTTGCAACCGTGAATGTAACGTGTTGTATAACAAACGCCTCAGAAATGGAACTCATATGCCTCAATAAGAGGCAACTGTGAATGAGGGCAAAGTGCTGCTATGCCTCATCAGATCCAGCACTCTATTTTTTCATATTTTATATTTAATACAGAGCAGCGATTCAAACCAGAAAATATATAAATAACATTCATTCATTCATTTTCTACAGCTTATTCTCACAAGGGTCGCGGGGGTGCTGGAGCCTATCCCAGCTGTCTTCAGGCGAGAGGCGGGGTACACCCTGGACTGGTGGCCAGCCAATCACAGGGCACATATAGACAAACAACCATTCACACTCACATCCATACCTATGGACAATTTGGAGTCGCTAATTAACCTAGCATGTTTTTGGAATGTGGGAGGAAACCGGAGTACCCGGAGAAAACCCACACAGAGATGGCCGAGGGTGGAATTGAACCCTGGTCCTCCTAGCTGGGAGGTCTGCGCGCTAACCACTTGCCCACCGTGCCGCCGACAAACAACATAAGTATAATAATGTGTAATATAATATGAGTAAGGCTGCACGGTGGAGGAGTGGTTAGCGAGTAGGCCCCAGAGTCGGGAAAACGGGAAGACCTGGGTTCGATTCTCCGTGTGGAGTTTGCATGTTCTCCCCGTGCATGTGTGGGTTTTCTTCGGGTACTCCGGTTTCCTCCCACATTCCAAAAACATGCTAGGTTAATTAGCGACTCCAAATTGTCCATAGGTATGAATGTGAGTGTGAATGGTTGTTTGTCTATATGTGCCCTGTGATTGGCTGTCCAGTCCAGTCCAGTTTGTAGCTCGTTTCTCGCCCAAAGACAGCTGGGATAGGCTCCAGCAAGCCCATGAGGATAAGCGGTAAAAAATAAATGAATGAATGTTATTATTGTTCCTGTCTTTAAACCTGCAATAAAATCCTATTGTTTCGGTGATCAAGTCTGGTCACAAATTACTGACACCTAGTGTGCAAAGTGGGATACTACATTCACAACTTCAATGCATCTTGTTAATTCCTTGTATTTGTGTTCCAGTTCACTTATATTTAAGTTGTTTGCTCCCAAATATGTATTTATATGTCTTTTATGTTTTGGAGAGCACATTTTGTGTGTTTTTAAGCGGGAAAAATAGTAGTTCATGCTGTTATATATATAAATAAATTGGTATTCTCATGTAAAACAAAAATTTTTTGTGTTATGTATGTTGTAGCACAGGGGTGGGCAAACTTTTTGACCCGCATTGATATGACAAAATTTACGGGGGGGGGGGGGGGGGGGGGGGGGGGGGGGGGGCAGACTATATATTTTACACGTAACAGTCCACCTGGTATTATTGTATCTGTAAAATTGTCATGCAATCTGCTATTATTATTTATTATTTTATATTTATTTATTTATTTATTTATTTATTTATTTATTTATTTATTTATTTATTTATTATTATTATTATTATGTGCTTGTGTCTCTTTTTTCAGGAGCTCTTTGTAAACAACAGACCATGTCAAACAACGAAATTGATACAACCATCAAAAGGTTGGCTCAGGCCATGATGCCAGGTTGTATGTTGAGTTTAAATTAAATACTTTGGAAAGATTGGGCGGGCCGTATTCAAACACTTGGCGGGCCGGATGTGGCCCCCGGGCTGTAGTTTGCCCACCCCTGTTGTAGCATATATTTCTTTATATATCATGGCTAAATATACATGGCTAAATTTGTGTCAAAATCAAAGTTATGCATGAAATGTATCTTTTCACAAAAAATTCCCTTTTTTGTTGAAAAGTGATTTTTGCTGAAACTTACCGATGTTCTACTGCTGTTTACTAAAGAACAGAAGAAAGTAGAAAAAAAAAAGTTCTAATGAGAGTCTAATCTTTCTGCGATTAAATGAGTAAAAACGCTTGGTTTAAAAACACATAAAATATGCATATTTTTAAATAATAGTCCATATTCAACCACAAAACAGCATGATTTATTTATTGATATAGGTTTGAAAAACCATAACATAAACACGCAAATTCAAACCGCAATTTATATGCATTTATAAATGATTACTGACTTGAATGAGATGTGTTTTATGCGATAAAAGTACTATTTTGTACTTATTGAATTCATATCATATCAATGTTATTTCTTTAACGGTATCTCATAGCTCTTTCCACATGAAGCACATTCGGCATGGATAATATTAGCATTACAATTAATTTTGCTAATGTTTAATTAACAATAATTCATGGTGTTGTTCTGGGCTGCACCTCTCCTACTTGAATTCTGCCTAGCAACAGGCTGTCACCCGGCTTTATGTGAGTCCCCAGTCCCCCAGCTGGAACAAATACATATATTAAAAAAAAAAAAACACGTATTATGAGTGAATCTACTGAGTGAAATCCAAGCGATACTTACTTTCATATCAGTGAGGTTTGAGAAGGAGCTGAAGGAAGGGAGCACAGCTTGGATGGCGGCCATTGAGCAGCCACTTTACTTTTCCTTTTCCTTTTCTTTAACTTTTCTTTTTATCCAGTCGGGCCCTTGGCGAGAAGACCGCCACTCACAAGTTCACGACAAGACACCCTTCATACACTAACTAAAGATGCCCCTCCGTGCCCCCCCCCCCCCATCCCCCATTCCTCACTGCTATCTCTCCCTCCTTGAGCTTGTCTATCTCTGTCAGCTGGGTCTTCGATTCCAAATCTCTCGTTTTTACATCGCTGTTAACCGTTAGGAGGTGGAGCATCGCCGTGGCCAAGAAAACTCGAATGTAATTCTGCAGCCTTTACGCCACAAAAATGATCCAGCACTATTTTTCCATATTTTATATTTAATACAGAACAGCGATTCAACCCAGAAAATATATAAATAAGTATAATAATTCATTCATTCATTTTCTACGGCTTATCCTCACAAGGGTCGCGCGGGGGTGCTGGAGCCTATCCCAGGTGTCTTCAGGCGGGGTACACCGTGGACTGGTCGCCATCCAATCACAGGGCACATATAGACAAACAACCATTCACACTCACATTCATACCTATGGACAATTTGGAGTCGCTAATTAACCTAGCATGTTTTTGGAATGTGGGAGGAAACCGGAGTACCCGGAGAAAACCCACGCATGCACGGGTAGAACATGCAAACTCCACACAGAGATGCCCGAGGGTGGAATTGAACCCTGGTCTCCTAGCTGTGAGGTCTGCGCGCTAACCACTAGACCGCCGTGCCGCCCACACACACACATATATATATAATATGGTAAAAATTGGTATATTTCAGACATAGTGCGACATGGTGATTAATCATGATTAATTAATTTGAAAACTATGATTAATCTGATTAATAGTTTTCATCATTTGACAGCCCTAATATATATAATATATATATATATGTCTATGTTGTTATGGTGCCGCTGTGCCACCCCAAACTGTATATTATTTTTTGGAATAAAATAATAGCTCATATTTCCAAAACAGATATGCATTTACATGAAATTCAATGTAGTTTACCTTTTTAAAGTATTACGTTATTTATTGAGTTTATTACGTAAACATCAAAGTTTTCCGACCACTATTTTATCAGTAAATCAGCAGTTACAGATCACAAGCATCTGGCAACATGATTTCTACTACGTATTTGCAATAAACGTCACCCTCCCCCCCCCGCCCGATTCCTAAAAAATGTTATTTAATTCATCTTTTTTTTTTTCTTATGTCATATCTTTGAGGCAAGTGGATAAATTTTAAGCCCTATTTTCTTGGTTGCATGAATTATTTGACGTTTTTGAATGAATTGTCTGAACGTCTGAAACAAATAAAGTTGTTTTTGGAGGTGCTTTTGGGCTCCTGAGTGGAGCTTGCGGGTCACCTGGTTGGTGACCCCCTGTTTTAAGTCGAATATTCATTCGAATATGAAAATGAAAAGTGATCAAGATTGTACCATTCTGACGACACGGGGGACTACCGAGTCAATAACTACGTCTTTCAATGTGTCTTCTGAATGCCTTTTATATGCATTTCAGTTGATTTAGCTATAAAATGCTCAATTATGGCTACAAAATAAATGTTCTAAATGTGCTTAACCATGCATATTATTTGACTAATAGGCCATATCCATTCACAGTATAAGTACTACAAAAATATTGATAATTAATAAACACACTTAATGGGAACGTGTACTGTGGTGCCTTTTCTAGTATGAAAATATCAATGAATAAAGGATAATTTGAAGTTTCGACATTCAGGTAGCCCACATGAAGACACGTAGACTACCGAGAAGAACTGTGTGTGAGAGATGATTATGTTCTCTCTAATGTCTATCTTCTGCTGACATGGAGTCAAGGTAAGCAGCTGCCTCTATACAGATAATGGATGTCCAGCCCTTCATTGACTACAGATAAAACACACTCTGCCTGCCTCCTCCTCAACACACACACTTTTATTATTGACTTATTTGCCACAGGAGAACATCTCAACGAGATTATTGTCGTTTCCTTGTTTTACCTCACAATTAGCGACGAGAGATATGATAATATATATATCAACATAGTGCACTGTGTCTCCCTCTAGTGGTTATGTATAGCTCTGCTAGGCTAAAACATAACCAAGTATAAATACTGTAATGCACTGAGTGATATTCAAATTTTGTAATATTGTGATTCTTTTTAAAAACACAGTTCGAAACAAAAAGTGAAAATATTTATGTTGCATTATTGTCTTGTTTATTGGTTGCTATGGTGACGACTACTCGGCTGTTGTGTACGTACAGCGACAGCAGAAAACCAAAACAGGTAAATTACAGCATTACTGCAACTGTATTGTTATCTTTGTTTGTTTATTTCTGTGTTTTTCCTGATTATGGAGTCGCCACAGTGGACTTATCGTATTATAATTCAATATTTGGGCTTTGGTCAACTTTAGTCGATTAGTCAACCTTGCATAAAACAACATAACATAAAAAACGCCGATATTAAGCTATTATTTATAACTGTGGTAGTACTACTATAATCATTTCTAACATTATTTACTGTAATTTTGCAGAATTAAATTGCAGTATAGAGTCTAGTTTGGAGACGTGTTCCGCACAGATGGACGGGTCCTCACAGTTCACCGTCAATGGCGGACGATGGAGGAGACCAAGTTGCAGCCAGTATAGCAAGAACACCCAAGACCTGCTGAGATGTAAGATGCACACAGACACAAATAAGAAGGTTGGGACGTTACTTGTACTTGTCTGTAACAGAAGTGTATCATATTTGATAGTACATCTGTTTACAATTTACAATTAATGTTTACAATGCAATGTTTCTGGCTTCCGCTCACCATCATGGCGGCCAAACCCGTGCAGGGCAACCTACGGATAATGTGACCGTAATTATGCAAATGTATAGCAAGACAACACATTTTCCCACCGAATCTGCTTCATTGAATGCATCTGTTAACGTCCAATTAGGTTCAAGAACAAGTAATAAGGGCGTGGCTTACATTTCTTTGCTGCCAGACTGCTGGGTAGCAAAGACACTCATTGATTAATACAATGACTTCTGTATTATGCCCTGCACGGGTTTGGCCGCCATGATGGTGAGCGGAAGCCAGAAACATTGCATTGTAAACATCAATTGTAAATTGTAAACAGCCATTAAAAGAACGAGACAAGATGAGATTAATTAGTAAATTAATGACACTGAAATTAAATCAGTAAAAGTTGTGAAAAATTATTAAAAAGTACAATTAAAAAATATGACTAGGAAAACTTTTTATTTAACCACGTCACAAAACAATGCAGGTGTCTTTTGAAATGTTTTGAAAGACGTTTTTCAAATGGTCTTAAAATTCAGCAGTGTAGTGCAGCTGTAGCATGTAGCATGTAGCATGCACTTGGTAGTATGCACTAGGTCAGGGGTGTAATGAGGGTCACATACAGACAAAGTAAACAAACGCTTCTTGAGGTAGATATTCAACTTGGTTCAGTATATTTTTAATCAAAATAGTACTCATGCCAAAAACATCGTGTTGCTGCTGGATGTTTACAGTATCCAAGTGATGCTGAAAGTTTGTTTTCATTTCCTACACAGGAAGGTTTCATTTCACTAATGACTGCTATGAAGGAACATCTTTACAAGAAGAATTTGTCTTGAAAGTAGTAAAAATTTGGGATGAAAAACTTGAGCACTGACATTCTCCCACCTTGTTTGTATTACTTTGTATGTGCACAGCAATGATGCGGGACTTGAGCCTCACCAACCTCCAAAGAAAACACATCGATGAGTGCTTAAAGAGTAAGTTTGAAACTTCTTTTAATTATAATAATTACCATAGAGTCACTTTATGTTGCCGGGAAGTATAGTCATTGGGGGTGTCACCAGACACACGGTACATGAGACGAGATGATACACAGATTTTTACTTTGTACTTAAGTACAATGAAAAAAAGTATATCACCGTATATGTAAGTAAGTAAGTATATTAAGTAAGTATATTAAGTAAGTATATTAATAAGTATATTACAATATTTTGATGTGTACTACTATTAATGGGACCTAATGACTATTGGGAGTGTCACAAGATTTCACAAGATTAAAATATGACAAGATTGTTGTTCAGAAAAAAAGGCCAGGGAGGATAATAAATGAATTAATCACATAATAAATAAAAATGAAATTGATCATTTTTCCCACAAACAGAGTAGAACAGCCCCATCTTAAATATTGCTGCATTAAAAACACGGCCTTCCACCACAGATGGATCTGCTTTGCCACGGACCACTCAGCCCGCAGCATCAATTTCCCCCCGTCAGCCGAAAGGCAGCAAATGCATCCCTAAGCTTCTTTCTGGTCGGCCGCAAAGACGCAGTGCTGCTTCCTGCCGTTCTGGGAACAATATCAGAGAAAAGTTCTGCCCTGCACCGACAAGTACGCTACTATAATGTAAATGCATTTTCAAAGCTTTTTTTTTTTTTTTTTTTTGGTGAATTCCTTGTAAAATTGTTGCATTTTATCTGTATTCTCCCGTGATGTAATTTAGGAGACTTAGAAAAAGAGAAGAGGAGGCTTCAAAGTATCTTGGCCACAGGACAAGAAGAAGCAGCAGATGATGCGCCTTCGGAAAATGTTATGTGTGTGAAAGCTGCAGTGACAGAGGAGAGGGACCGTTATCAAGAAGGTAAGGCTAGAACTTCAATTGGGACACATTCATGACAAACCGACATGGAACTGTCAAACTGGTTGGGCCACCCTTAGTACCAACAACTGTTTGCGATAACTTATAATAAGTCTCTAACAGCGCTGTGGAGGAATATTGGCCCACTCATCTTTGCAGAATTGTTGTAATTCAGTCACATTGGAGGGTTTTCCAGTATAAAGTGCCTTTTTAAGATCATGCCAAAGCATCTCAAAAGGGTTCAGGTCAGGACTTTTTTTTTTTATTTGGGCAAATATATGAAACAGTACAGTGCATTTCTTACATCAATCAAAATATAACTTTCCATTATTTACATTTGGGGTGGAAATATGGGCTATTATTTTATTCCAAAAAATAAAAAATAATATACAGTTTGGGGCGGCACGGCAGCACCATAACAACATAGACATATATATATATTATATATATTAGGGCTGTCAAATGATGAAAACTATTAATCAGATTAATCATAGTTTTCAAATTAATTAATCATGATTAATCACCATGTCGCACTATGTCTGAAATATACCAATTTTTACCATATTATATATATATATATATATATATATATATATATATGGTCTAGTGGTTAGCGCGCAGACCTCACAGCTAGGAGACCAGGGTTCAATTCCACCCTCGGGCATCTCTGCGTGGAGTTTGCATGTTCTCCCCGTGCATGCGTGGGTTTTCTCCGGGTACTCCGGTTTCCTCCCACATTCCAAAAACATGCTAGGTTAATTAGCGACTCCAAATTGTCCATAGATATGAATGTGAGTGTGAATGGTTGTTTGTCTATATGTGCCCTGTGATTGGCTGGCGACCAGTCCAGGGTGTACCCCGCCTTACGCCCGAAGACAGCTGGGATAGGCTCCAGCACCCCCGCGAATTATTTACATTTGTATTCAACTATCTGATCACAAGCCCTGAAGCAAAAGCTTATTAATGCCTACCCCTTTTTACTAGATATAATCATGTTCAAGGATGTCCTTGTGGGGTCTTTTGTGACCCCTTGGATGAGTCGTTGCTGCTCTCTTGGTGGCATTTTGATCGGCCGGCCACTACTGGGAAGGTTCACCACTGATCCATGTTTTCGCCGTTTCGCTCTGTGGTCCGATGGAGTCCCAAAACTTAAGAATGGCTTTATAATCTTTTCTATATGGATCTCTGATAGCTCTCAATTATTTTCTTTTTAATTTGTTCCTCTGCATGATTTTGGGAACTACTGAAGTAGAGTCTTTTTATTTTGCAGTTCTGGATGAGATTGAGGAAAGGAGACAATTCCTGGCAGATATGGCCTCTGTAGGACAGGAGAAGCAGTACATCCACATCATCAACACGGAAATATCACAGGTAAATAATTTGGATGGAATATAATGATATACCTTTGGAGTTGTTGAACACATTGATGTTAAAATAATCAAAATATGTAATAATATAGGGGAACAGAAGCTGTGATTATTAAACCGTTTTTTTTTCTTTTCTGAACTCTAATTTAGAAAATCCGTGAACTGGAGAAATTAGCTGAAGCCCAAAAACCAAACAAGGAAGTGATGGCACCTGAGAGGCCCGTGGATGCAAGCTAGTGCTAAAAGGTTAAACAAAGAATAAACAACTGCAGTATCTGTATTAACTTGTTTTATTTACCTGCCTTAGACTGTAAACATTTCTTATAATCCTATTTTTGGGGGTTAAAAACCATCTGACAGGCATTGCAGAAGTTCCTTGATATGTTTTAGAAGGAAGACGACATGATTGAGGACAAATCCAGTCAACACATAAAATGAGTCACACAAACAAATTCCCACTTGGAGGTGAAACGCACATGTATAGTAAAATATAAATTAACAAAGTTTTTTTATCTTAAAACTTCTATTTCGCCATTTTTAAAAACTGCAAATGCAGCCTTCATGAATACAATTCTCAGGCAGGCGTCTCTGCAAATAAATTATGTCTCTCTTCTCTGCGAACACAAAGAAAACAAGGCGATATAAAGTATTACAGTATACTCGGTATACTACAGAGTATCTTCGCTATGGATTGTTTTAAAACATCCTCTCAACGTCGGGTATGAGGAGTTCAGGAGTATTGGAGGAGAGCCATTCAGGTTCACTGGCTTCAACAAGGCAGTCATGAGAGTCAGGACACATCATGTTTTTACAAAAATCCCCATTGTCTTTTAGCGTGTTTGATCCTTTGTGTGGATCAGCTGTGCTCCTTACGAGGACTTTTACCAGGTTCTCCTTTCTGGCTCAGTCTCTTCAGAACCTTCATGGGTTTGAACTTTGAACCTTTTCTCTTTTGTTGTCCTCCATCCGATTCCTTATGGAAGTCTGATGTAGAAAATTGACAATGAGTGACATAGGCTTTCGTAGAGGAAGAATGACATTTTATATGTTTTATGTATAAATATCATGAACTGAAAGTGCTCTTTTATGATATAAGAAATGTTTGTGCAAAAAACTTTCAGGAGTATAAACTGCAAGCAAAAAATTTAGAGGAAATACATGATATACATGACATATTGTAGTATGTGAAGACCAGGCAGCTCATGAAAATACTCATGGCGAGCTTGTCAATCTGCTGGAAATTGCAGGAGGTCATTAAAGAACACTAAACTCATCACACAGCAGCTTAACACTCAAAAGATATACCTAATATATATGTAAAAATGTACCAATAAGAGTTTAAAGAGTTTGAGGGGGAAAACAACTATAGATTTCCACAATGCATTTCATCTGAGCAAAGCATTTCATTGGAGGATAAGTGACATAAAAAAGATGGATGATGCTGCAATGTTGCCTCTGTTCACCAAAGGGAGCCCGGAGGGAAGCTGATGTCATTGCAGCGCCCCGGTGCGTACCAATAAATGCGATGCGCAATGCAGTATGGGAAAACCTTAAATGTGTTTTTATTTTCATTTTAAACTCGGATTGGTACACGTTTGCCAATTTTTAGGTGTGCCTTTTGAGTGTTAAGTTGCTGTGTGATGAGTTTAGTGTTCTTTGTAAGATGACACCATGAGTGGGGTGACAATTGTTGATTGTTGAGTGGATTCACTCCTGCCAAAGAAAGCGCAACTATTTCCTCAGTGACTCGTGAGCGGTACAGTATTTAAACAATTAGTAGTAGTTCTGAAGTAAGGGGGATGTCACGAGATTAGAACTTACAACTTAGCCGTACAGCTGCATAAGCAGCCGGGTTCAATATTTAAGAAAAAATTACCGCAAATCACAGTAACAGACTTGTTGTCCTTCATTGATAATCAGTATTCAGATGCAAATAATCTTAATGCAATAAAAAATGGAGGAATTGTGGCATCCAACCTTTTTTCTTCAGCACAGCTTCCATGAACTTATCTTCCTCCTCCTCCCTGTGAGAGAGGTGTCGTTAGTGTTGACAATGGTAAAAGACCATTATGGAGGTTTTAAGGTGTTGAAAATGAATTACCGTTGTCTGTCCTGGTCCATGTTGTTGACTATTTGGTTGCGTTGTTCAATGATGGTGACCAGCTCGGCCATCAGCTGCTGCTCACGGCTTTTGTCCTCCTCTGTCCAGTCTTTCTCTGATGGAAGTTGGTCAATTACATTTTTTTTTCTTACAATTAAGACAATATTTAAATTAAAATGACAGGCAACTAGTAGTGAATTTGGTGACTGAAAACGGTGAAAACTGATATATATACAGTAGATCCCTGTTTTTCACAAGGGTTGCTTTCAGGGAACACAAGCAAATGGTGAAAAAAAACGCATTGATATGGCAATTAAAAAGGACTATTTTTCACACCCAGCTCACTCCCCCTCCTGCTACCTTCATGTTGACATCCTCCTCCAATTTTGCATCAACATTTGCACAAAAGATTAGATTAAGCTCTAGAACAGGGGTGGGCAAACTTTTTGACTGGCGGGCCGCATTGATTTAACAAAATTGACGAGGGGCCAGACTCGATATTTTACACGTAAGAGGCCACCTGGAATGATTGAATGATTACAAATTTCCCCACTGAGGGACAAATAAAGGCATATCTTAAAATATCTTAATTGTATCTGTAAAAGTGTCATGCAATCTGCTTTATGGGCACTTTGAGATCATTTATTGGATGTAAAGTGCATTATAAATGTATAATAATAAATGCATTATTATTTATATTATTATTATTTATTATTATTAATTGTATTATTATTATTATTATTATTATATGCTTGTGTCCCTTTTTTCAGGAGCACTTTGTAAACAACAGACCGCATCAAATAACGAAATTATTATATCTGTAAAAGTGTTATGCAATCTGCTATATGTGCACTTTGAGATCATTTATTTGATGTAAAGTGCGTTATCAATTTATAACAAGAAGAATACATTTATTATTTAATATTATTATTATGTGCTCGTGTCCCTTTTTTTCAGGAGCACTTTGTAAACAACAGACCGCATCAAATAACAAAATTGATAAAACAGCCAAACCATGAAAATGTCGTCTCAAGCCATGATGCCAGCTTGTATGTTGACTTTAAATGAAATACTTTGGAAAGAACGGGCGGGCCGTATTCAAACACTTGGCGGGCCGGATGTGGCCCCCGGGCCGTAGTTTGCCCACCCCTGCTCTAGAACCACCCCCTACTCTCTTCAATTGCCATTGCTCACCTGCAGCACAATCAAGTTATATGTCCGAAACGTGCGTCACGCATCTATTAAACACATTTCAATGATTAAATGTACCCAATGCACTAATAAATTATTATGTAAGATGATCGATTAACAAACTGAATCAAAGTCAAGCTGTTGCCAGTCACGGTGCACGGCTATGGTGCGTTCAAGTACCACCAAACAAAGTGAGAAAACTCAACGCATTATGAAAAAAGCATTAACATTCATTCATTCATTCATTCATTCGCTTAGTGAAGCATAATGAGAGAAACATGTAAAAACATTATTTCTGCCAAAAAACATTTTGATTATTTTAAGAGAAAAAAAAATACATTTTTAACCAAAAATCAGATAATTTTTGGAGCCATGAATGCTGAATTGCAAAAGTGTTGGGATCCACTGTACTGTAAAATAAACAAAATTAGGCTTAAGGTTTTTGGGTACAGTAATACCTTATTTATCGTGGTTAATTGTAGACCCAAACACTGTGTAGAATTCAATATTAATACATTTATTATTTAGTTGGAGCATAGAAAATCTGTTTATGAAATAAACATAAGTCACCTTTACATTCATATTACCCGATATAGTAGATACAATCAGAGAAAATAAGCCATTTAAGACATAAGACTCATGTTTGAGTCTTATTTTTGAGTTGAGTATGTGTTATGATAATTATGTTGATTATTATTATTGTTCTAGCGGTGAGATAATTATAAAATAATATAAAGGCTGTAGTTGTCTATCAAGTAGTGACACCTAGTGGCAATTCATAAAATTTTTGTATTTCCTTAAACTGTGTTTTTGTTCATTTAGAAATGTTTTTTGCTTGGATGCTTAATTTAACCCAAATTTGAAATTTGCTTAAATATATATTTTTGATCATGAAACAAATAATTTATTAATACATTTTAAAAAACCATAATGGAGTGAGGGAGAGATATTGTAACCGCAATGTGGCGGCATAAATGCAGTAGGTGATACAGGAACTTCCTGTGCTTCTACACAGGAAGCCTGTGGTCAAGCTCTACTGGAGCACATGAGCACACCCCAATTTTAGGTTAACACATGGTGGTCTTCCCTTGGGCACCTCAAAACCAACCTGGTTTATTGAGAAGACACCTCAGCTCATACTCCACATCAGCCTGCCTCTCCTCAAGGTTCTGCTGCTTCGCTCTGCGGGGAGCATAAAATACACGTTGTGATGTGTTGTCTTATTTGCCGCTGAGGTGACTTGCTGCAGTAGACTCACGTGTAGACCAGCTCAGCTTCTCGTCGGACTAACTGGTTTTTCTCATGAATGAGTAGGAACCAGTCGACCAACAGGCGCTCCTCATCCTCATCTGAAAACACAGGCAATGGAGTATTGTGGTTTTATTCCACTTCATTTGCATAATAGTCTGCAAACAAATTGCTTTGTTTCCGTTTAGGAGGCACCGTGGGTTTCATACCATTTGGGTTGTCTCTGAGTTTTTTCTCCATCCCTACGCCTCTTAGCTCCAACTCATCCAGCTGTTTCTCCAGCTGACTCATCTCCCAGTGGATGTCGTCCACTGGGATGTACTGGTCTGACTGCACCTGCATCAATGTTTGCACATGAAACCACTTAAGTACCAGAAGCTGGAATCTTCTATTTCAATTCCATCATCAAAAGGTTTATTATACCTTGCGTTTGATAAGAGGGAAGCCATGACCTGGGGCCGGAGGTCTAGAAGGACGAGGACCTTTTGGGGGTTTGCTTTTGGATTTAGCAGGGGAAGGAGACGCTTTCCTGTTGAATGGATTTTCCTTGCAAATTCGCTAAAATGAAAAGAGATCGTAATAAAATCCATTGTTTTAATTCATGCTGAATGTTTGTGGTTCTGTCACCTTGTTATGTGAAGAGGTGGCTCCCACGGCTAATGGGCTGGGGGTGGTCGTGGGTCGGGGCGGAGAAGGTCCACTCCCTTTGGTGTCATGGCTGCGACTGATTTGTGGAGTAGCAGGGGCGGAGCTTGCATTTGACGATTCCGACAAAGAGGGGCCGAGGAACGATTGAGGCAGACGCTCAGCGGAAGAAGAGGAAGGTGGAGAGGCGGGAGACGGTGTGCAGATGGAAGGCTCCGATAAGCTTTTGGAGAAGCCGAGTTCCTGGTTGCTGCCTTCACCGGTGGCCGAGGGGCGATGGGAGGAGCTGTGGTCGGACCCAGAAGACAAGCTCTCCACACTGAGAGCCAGAGAGCAGGAAGACTGCTGAGAATGAGGAGGAGCTGAAGAGGGAACATACAAAATAACATCAATGAAATCATGTCAATCATGAGTTTCCGTTCTTAGACGGTGATGTAAGTTGTGTTTTAGTGTAAGTTGGAACTTATACCCAAATTTAACTCTTTAAGTCACACACAGTGTACTCATAAATTGACATCTAAAATTCAGTAATAAACAAATGGAATGAAATAAACAGTAATAAAAAGCGACTCCTCACTTTTCTTCCACGCACTACAACTACTTCTCAAATGAGTCTCATGTTTACAAGACCAAAATTAATTTGTGATGTCAATAATTTAAGGGAATGCTGGAGAATAGGCCTTACGGTATGCCCCCTATATGCCCACTGAAAAAAATTGTGTCTTAAGCAGGGGACTCAAACTTGCGGCCCATGGGCCAAATGTGGCCCGCGAGACGCTAGTTTGAGGCCCCCGCCTTGATACCAAAGTTTAATGTTGAAATGACAGCTGTGTGCACACCGGACACACCGGACACAATTAACATGATTTTGCCCCACCCATACTGTTACCCCGCCCTGTTTTGCTTTGGATTAGCAATGAAGCTAAAGGCTTATGACGCTGGGTACAAATAAATGCAGGAAATGATTTGGAATAAAACGGAAAATACACGTCACGATAAAGCATCTCATCAAACATGTTGTTAAAGTTACGACGCTGCTCCCAGATGGAACTGAGATGCTACGATGCTAACTTGCTAATTGGGTCAAATGATTAAGTTTCATTAATGTTCATGTTAAAGGTTAAATAAGTGTTAATACTGTACATTTGAATCTGAAAAAAATAATTTCTCTACCAACTGTATGTGGTTTCTTACGTTTTTTCTTATTTGCTGTTTTATTATTATTTTACTTATTTATTACTGATTGATTTATTGTCTTTATTCTTAATTTGTTTATTTATTTATTTTTATCTTATTTTGTGTATAAAAAAAATAAAAATTAAGATATTTGAGAACAGTGGAATATTTTAATCAGATATTTTGGTGTGGAAAACCGGAACCAAAGTACTGAAAAAGTGTAGGGTATAGCAGAAGCAAAATCATTGAAGATAGTTTTTTTTATTGATTTTTTTCCCAGTTTTTAATAAATGCGTTTTGGGTTTTTTTTTTTTTTGAAAACCTGATGCGGCCCGGCTTCACCCAGAACCTAGCTCAGGTGGCCCCCGGGTAAATTGAGTTTGAGACCCCTGGTCTTAAGGATACTGCGTCTGCATTAGTGTTATTTCATTTCAAAACATGTTGTGCAGCGACATTTTCTCACCTTGGTTTGCTACACGTGGCTGTGGGACACGAGGTGCTGGTCGCTTTTTGCTTTTAGCACTTCCTGGGCTCGCCGAGCGGGAGGAGCTTCTTGTGCCTGGGGGCGTGACCGCACCCGGGACATCCGCCACCTGTGTGATACTGTACCACGGATGACTCGCCGCCATTGTGGCCGGAATGGCATCGGCTTCCTCGTCTTCCTCTGCTTCGTTCGGTTCATCGTCATCATCCTCAAAGGGGTTAGAGGGCAAAGGAGGCGTAGTGGATCTGGAGCCCTCGTCTTTAAGAGAAGACACAGAGCCTGTATTGGGAGGTGTTGCCACTCCTGCAGAGGGAGGGGGAGGAGCTTTCTTCTTCTTGGTCTCTGATTGGACCAGGGCAAGCCAGGGTGGGTCTTTGGGTTTATGTGAGCCACTGGACAAGCTGGACAGTGAGACAGACATATGGCGGTGTCACAGAGGGGAACAAGACACATCCCAACAGAGGCATGGAGTGGCGAACATTTAATATGATGTCAACAGGGAAAGCCAGGGATGTGACGATGAAGGAACAACAAAGTGGGTTACATAGAATTCAGCTACCTTCTCGGAGACTGGGATCTCTCTCTGGGTTTTGGAGGGGTGGGCTGCTTCTGAAGGTCACCTGTGATTTCAGATCAAATGTAAGCCTCACTCATCTTTTATCACCTTTACAATAATTTTCACCTGATAGTGATAGCGCGCCAGCCGCAACGCGGTCTGCTGTTCGGGGTAGTTTCACTCGTGGGGAAGGCCGAGGTGGTGGGGTTATCTCAGCAACTCGACGAGGGGCTGGCACCGGTCGGGGCGCGGCTTCATTTTGATTGACAAGTGTACAGGAGAAGTCACTATTGGCTTCATTGTTATTGGTTAGTGATTCTTCTGCCTCAGTTTGCTCGTCATCTTCATCGTCACTCTCATCAAAAGGATTTGGAGGAGACGAGGAACGGTCTTTCTCTTCTGTCTGTTCACCGTCATCAAGTTTGTCTGTGTCTTCTAAGGAGACCTCGGTGTTTGTTGGCACAGGAGTGACTAAGACAATCGGGTTGGTGGGCATGTCAGCATCATTCACTTTGCCTACTGGGGAAGGGGTCTTTTGTCGGTCCGTCTCAGGGGTCGAGGCGTAGGGCGTCTTGCTGCGACCGTTCCGAGCCGACTGCACAACGACAGGTCCCTGGCTAAGATCTGTCCGGCCATTCTGATTTGCTGAAACTTGCCGTGTAAGGTGGTGGGTGCAAACCAAGACCCCAGAATCACTTTCTAGTTTGTAGGATCCGGGTAGCAAAGTGCTACGACACTCTGTGCACCTGAAAGTTCAACAAATGGAGAAAGGAGAAAGTTATATCATCATCACGACCTGTTCGGTATACAGACCCAGATCTTAATCTTTGCAAAACTTCAGTGCAAAACCCCAACAACCCCAAAATAAGATAATACATGGTTAAAGGCCCAATCATAAATATCCATAATCAGTGTTTGTGTCTTATGACTGTGCTCACCTGAAGCAGTTTCGATGGTACAATTTGCCGTCCACCAGAAATCGCTGCACCAGATGGACGTGCTTCTGACAGGCGGTGCAGGTGCTACTAAGCGTGCTGCGCTTAGCCACTTCTAGATCCCCTTCCTTGGCCCGGCTCGGCTAGAGCAAGTGACCGGGACGTCATTTCCACAGGGAGAGGACAGGGAGGAGATGTCAGGGGCGGGAGGGAGATGCAGAGCAATGAAGGAGGGGAAAATCAAACATGGAGTCAGGATTTGAGGATGTGGATTCTTCATTGTGTTTCACTAATCATCTATTTGGTCACCAAAAGTAAATAGCAACAGCGACAGTACTTTTCAAGCTATTCAACACATCATTATTGATGTAAAGTCATTAAGTCATTTTAAAACACTCCTTAATTCATGATGATAACATTTTAATTCATTTTTTTAAGTTCACATGGATTTGGTTAGTAATGGTAGTTCCCTATTTTCCATATGTAAGACAGATTTTCTGTGTGAGCTTTAAGCTTGTGGTAAAGCAGATTAGTGGTTTAGCAGCAGCTACATACGTATATGAAATCTTGGCACGCAGTGTTATGGGAGTACAAAACTTAGTATACTGTGGTATGTACAAGGGAGTGTTAACATGGCTGATCTATCTGCTTTACTTCCACCTCCTAACCCCCTAACCTATTGCCTCGGCTCATGACCAGAGGGGAGACGGGGTTCAGATGTGGGGGAGGAGGGAGTACATAAAGAGGGAATGGAATGGCTTTCCATCTGAAGGAGGAGTGAAGATGCCAGTACATGGTTGTGTGGGGACGGAGGTAAGAAGATGAAGGCCGGCCAAAAAGAAGAGAGACAGGATACAGATGCTATCTTTGCAGACTACGACTGCTGTTTCACTTCTTTTCTGATGTTTTTTTATCCCCACCGTGCAACACAAAACCACAGATATTAAATACTTACTCATAAACTGAGAAGGAAGGACAATTTTTTGTGTTTTGGGGAGCTCTAATAACTTTGTTCCCCCAACTAACACATGCAAATACTACAAGGCTGTATGATCCACCAAAATATTCAACAATTAGTAACATTCAGGCATGAGATTACCAACTGACCTGGAAAGTAAAACATGCAGAAGAGAAAACACCAGGCATCAGAAATTCAGAATCAAGACATGCATGAGGAGAATAACAGAACCATCGGTCTTGATTACTTTGTTCTGGTGCCAAATTTAGTTCTTACCTCAGACTCAACGTCTCTGTCCTCAAGAGGGGTTGAAGGCCTTTTCTGTGCCGGCTCATTGGGACTAACAGAGCCTAGTCTCTTCAGAGAGGGAGGGTTTGCTGTAGAAATGCAAGAGAAACACTGTACTACCTTGGTAACTTGTCACAAAACGTTGCATTGGGATGTAACAGTTGCTATGGATACAAACATACAACACAATTAAAACAGTGAAATATGATGGAGACTACTGATCGCTGCTTTGGTCCAGTGGATGCACCGCTAGTAGCGGCATTTCGCACATTTCCGCCATGTTTGATTGAATAAACATCCTACCAGCTGATCACCGTAGTTGACCAAAAATGTATCACCAGTACCCAGTACTAGTCAGTAGCTCTTCCAATAACGCCGTGGGCAGAAAATTTGGACAGTATCAGACTGATGCCGAAGTATCGAATCGGAACATCCCGAGTACAAACCTTGACACTTGTTGTTAAAGAAGTTGTAGTACTGAGAGACATAGGTGATGATGCTGAGCCTGTCAGGAACCTTCATTGATACCATGTCTTCTGGGTCCAACAAGGCTGGAATCCCCAGCTGTGTCTCAGCCACCTCGAAGGCCTACGGTGAAGCAAAAGGAGAACACTGAAGAAAAACAAACCAATCGCCAACCCGCTGCAGACATGTACTTCCTATACTACTTCCAAAACCACAACCATATAAAGAAGTGCTTTGTTCCTTTGTGTCAACCAGCCCTACTGGAGGAAATTAGAAGTCACCGTTATAGAACAATAAATCCTGGGCAGACGCACGCACAAGAGCACATATAATCCAGCAAGTATAGCTTGGATAAGGCACAGCAATTCCAAACCTGATTACACACAGTCAACTTGTCAATGTTGGGGGCAAAGGGGGCACTAAGCTATTATGAAATGTGGTAGTAGTATGATGAAGTACGATGAAAAGAGATTAACATGTGACAGCAGTCTTATGAAAAGGCTCAGATAGTGTATGATTGCTTGTTGACAAGAATGGGGGAATAAATAGCACACTACTTATTTGCAGCCCAAATGGCTTACTTGCGCTTAACCATTAAGGATATAATGAACTATTTGCTGGGACTGATTAGTCAGCAGATTGTTTTGGGGTTTTTTTTTTTTTTTGGTCTTCAGTTTCTTGTAGGCTGGGCGCTAAAAAGCAGTCCTGCCAAACCTTTACTTTCTGAACAAGAAAAACTTGAAGAAAAGTGTTTAAATGTTGGTTTCACGGTCTAATCTTCTGTACCTCCAAACAGGCATTAAGAAGGTTCACTCTGTACTTATTTTCAACCCCAAGCCTTTGCACCATGAAGCACAGACTTGAGCAAAGTGAGCCCTCTTATTAGTGCAGTAAACCTCGGATATATCGGACTCGGATATATCGGAAATTCGCTCACAACGGACAGATAAAAAAAGAACCGATTTTTCTGTCATGCATTTCCAATAAAAATTCATTGCATATATCGGATTTTTTATAACGGATTTCGCCTATTTCGGACAAAATCTCCAGTCCCGTTCCAATGCATTTCCATTAAATTTCCCTCGCATATATCGGATGGCCGCATCGTGGCGCTCCGATTCGCCGAATCGTGACAGGCCGCTATACGACGTCATTTGCAGCGTTTGCAGCGTTGCCTGCGCGTCCAGGTACATTGGAAACATAGTCAAGGAAGTGCCTTTTTATAACGGATAAAATCCGATTTACGCATATACCGGATATAAATCCGATATATGCGTAAAACTGACATTTTCCGGTATACGCATATAACGGATTTCACTTATATCGGACAAAACCAGTGGGAACAATTGAATCCAATATATCCGAGGTTTACTGTAATACAGTCTCCTTTGCCTCTGTGAGGGGAGACAAGGCAGCTAGCATAGCAAAGAAGGCTGTCTCATGAGGAGCAATGCAAGATAACAGAGGTGAGCCTATCGACGTTGTTTCGCCAGTAAGTTGAATTTGTCCAAATGTGGTGGCAACAAAAAAGGCAATGCAAAGAACTTCTCTACTGAAAACAATACCACCGGTCGGTTTCGGTCCTGGAACTCTGCCATGCAGGACGTTTTTGCCCAGTATCTCAAGAGCACTGACCTTGACTGAGGCAAATGAGGCCTGCAGGTCTTTGGATGTTGTTGTGGGGTGTTTTGTATAATTAAGTAAATTATTGTATGACTGCAGCATAGAATACCCAACTAACACAAAGCTCTAAAATTAACTCACCAGTCGGTTGTTTTCATAGACGTCATCTTTTGACAGCGAGTCAAAGTCTCTGCAACAACACACACACACACATAAAAAAGTGGGTGAAGAAGTGATCATATTTTTGGAGAACATTTGAGGTAAGGATAATTGGCTATAAGTGTAGTTAGCTAGTTAACCCGTTTCTCTTACAAACCATCAAAATGCTAATGTCCAGATGAACAGGCAAGCATGATTAGCAGTAAAGATTCTCAGCTGACAAACCCCAAACTACACCCAAGTATTTTAAGTAAAAAACCTCATAGTACAACAGGAAAGAAGCTTTGGAACACAACGTGCGTGATGATTAACAGCTTTGAAAGGGCCTACGGTGAGGAACTAAAGCCATGGTCCAACCAGTAAACATCCTGCAGTCAGCCTGGAAAATCTGAGGCGTTCCAGGTTGAAAATGTTGTTGCTTGCACATCTGCAAAGGTATGTTGGAAAGTGTCCAGATGTTTAAAGAACACTGCAGTGGGAAACACACCTAGAGGGGGCTTGCATGGACGATGTGAAATGTGAAAACCCCAGGAAAGCAAAAACCCAAAACAAGCCCCTGTGACCCGTGCTCTCTCTAATCTGGTTCCCAAAGTCGTAAACACAATGAGCAGCAGCTCTAACTTAATGACTGGTCCTGCTGGGTCTTATTCCGTCACTTAGCTGGCACAGGATAATTTTAGAGCGTCACTGAGCTTGCACACCATCAGACAGATGATGAATAGTGAGGAGTCCACCATGACTGTGTTTCATTCCATGGTTTATTTTTGGGCAAGGGGACAACTGTGAAAGGAAGATCGTGTATGTCAGGGGTCTCAAACTCAATTTACTTGGGGGGCACTGGAGCTAGGGTCTGGGTGAGACTGGGCCACATCAGGTTTTCCCAAAAAAATGCATTTATTAAAAACAGAAAAATATACAAACTTTTTCAGTGCTTTGGTTCCGATTTTCTACAATAAAAGCTCTGATAAAACATTCCACTGTTCTCAAATATCTTGATATTTATTTTTCTGCTGAATAGAAATTTTTTCTGCTGATAAGATGAAAAATAAACAAATCAAAGAAAATCAATCAATCAGTAATAAATAAATATAATAACAATAATAAAACAGCAAATAATAAAAACTTAAGAAACCACATACAGTTGGTGGGTAGACAAATTATTTTTTTTCAGATTAAAATGAACAAAGCATTATTAGAGCCCTGTAGACATGACAAAACACGACTATAGTCACATTTATACTATTTTTATTTACAACATATTGCGCAACTGCAGGGTCTTGAGACACATGCTAACTCGCTAACTAGAGAGCTAGCGACCTAAACGGTAGCCTTCAAGTTATTTCCTTTAAACTTAAAAAAAAAAACTTACCACTTCCACATGGATAGGGAGGATAACTATTAACAGTTATTTAACCTTTAACATGAACATTAATCAAACGTAATAATTTTTTCTGGGTACATGATACCATACAGCATCCATATCAAACTTGCGCGGGCCGCACTAACATTTAACTTTCATATCAAGGCGGGGGCCTCAAACTAGTGTCCTGCGGGCCACATTTGGCCCGCGGGCCGCGTGTTTGAGACCCCTGGTGTATGTGCTTGCAGATGGTTCAATGTTTACAAAGGTTAAAAAATGTTACCAAAAGTATCCACTCCCGTCCTGTGGGTGGGAGAATTGTGCATATTCTTCTCAGGGTACACCATCCATTTTCTATACTGTTTATCTTGATTTAATATGATGCCGTGACCAACTCCTCTCTACAGGCAAGTATGATGATGTAGCAATCTGGAAATTCGGTGTCCAATTGCGAGTTTGTAATGTCTGACTGTTGTGTGCGGCTGTGAACGAGCCAGGCAGAGCTCACGGCTCATGGATCGTTAATCTCCACATCTCTACGTGTTTTATGCTGGTATCGGAACCCGATACACACAATGAATCGTATCAACCTCATCCCTAGTAACTGAGTTGTCATTTTAGTGTCATCCTTGTAGCAACATTTAAAAAATGCAACATGAACCAAAATATTGAAAAGCATCAAACTCTTTACATTTTGTAAGTGCGCTGTCATATTGATTTTGCAATCTCTAGGTCGCAGGGGATTAGTGAGATTTCCATGAGAACACACTGGCTGCAGAATAGCAGTACAATGACTGTGCCCCATATTAGAAAACTAAATCCAGTTTGACAGGCGTAGGAATCGGCTGCAGATTACTCTGACAAACTGTCTGTCTGGATCAGAGCGAACTGGACTGTCTGGTTGACTGCAGCTACTGTACACAACAATGGGAGCTGAATGGAGAGCCACGCTGGGAATCAAACTGAAAAAATAAGACCCCAAACACTATTTAGGGTTTATCCACTGCGCTACTTGCGGCTTTACTGCTGCGCAGAGTTCTGATATTTTCCACTTCATTTATTGCCAACTCTATTGTGGCAGGGCTTGTATGACACATTAAATAAACTCTATTTGTCACGACTCACTGACTTGGTCCTCATTTCTGTCTGTCCCGCTGTTACCCTACCGTTACATTTTTGTTTCTATATAATGCCATATAACAGCAGAAATCATTTGAGAATACCATTCATATTCCTTGTCCTTTGATGAAACAAATTATTTCCTTATTTACACATGTCATTTATGTCTCTATATAGTCGTGCATTAACAATTTATTTTCTACTTACTGTAACAGGTGCATTAATTACATGACACGTACTGTAATCTGTAGTCATAAGGTTTTCCGCTACATTTAAGACTGTGGTGCACCGCCACACCTTGAAAATTAGTTTTTTAACTTGAAAACAATATTAAGTAAATAAAGTGCAATTAAAATGTTGGCAGTTTTATATTGCTCTTGATTCATGTTCTGCTAGTTGTTGAAATTTTTTATAAACAAGTTCATTCATTCATTCATTTTCTACCGCTTTTTCCCCACGAGGGTCGCGGGGGGTGCTGGAGCCTATCCCAGCTGTCTTCGGGCGTAAGGCGGGGTACACCCTGGACTGGTCACCAGCCAATCACAGGGCACATATAGACAAACAACCATTCACACTCACATTCATACCTATGGACAATCCGGAGTACCCGGAGAAAACCCACGCATGCACTCCACACAGAGATAGCCGAGGGTGGAATTGAACCCTGGTCTCCTAGCTGTGAGGTCTGCGCGCTAACCCCTAGATCACCGTGCCGCCTATAAACAAGTTAATACAATTTGTATTCAATTTTTTTTCTGCAGAAGTAGCAGCGGCAATCCACCATCCCATACAGCCCACCACCACAGCTTCCTGGGGGAAACCCAGTTCAGGGTTAGCGGAACATTACGGTAACGTTAAAATAACCCAGCATGGAATCAACACATACATTTGAAAAGTTGCCTCTGCAACCAAAGTGTAGCCAACTGATAATAATAATAAAAAAAAAACATTCCCAGAACTGGCTAGTAGGGATGTGGCATAAAACTAACTGTGTGAATGCTGAGATTTAAAAAAAAATGCTACTCTATGCCATTATCTTGCCATTTTGTAAACACAAAATTGTTATTGGAGATGGGTGACTTTATGAAATATTGCTAATTGTTCCTTTAAGAGTTCAAATGTGAGACAGAAAAGCTATGATGCAAAAATAACGTCATTTGATGTCAATGATGCCACTTAGCCATTTGGGTCATATTTGCTGTCACTGACATTCTGTCATTTTCTAGTTTTAATAAAGTGTGTCTTTCTTTATTTCATTGTCTGCATAACACTTATTCTGGCTATTTTAGGTTACGTGTTAACAACATATCTCATTGGAAGTATCATAATTCAAAAAGTTGAATCACTTCATTCCATAGCCACAGTAATGTGTAGTTACGAGATAGCGATGTTACTTACATCAACTCCGGCCTGTAGCGATGTATTATGGCACAGAACGCCAAGCCGTCCCGGAAAGACCTCGACATGTCCTTTATTTCCACATCGTGGTAATCTTCACATTGTAACCGACACCACTCCTGGAGTGCCTTCAGAGAGCCCATCATGATGTTGTGGAGTTCCAGAGGTCTGGCCGAGGACCATACGTCACTTTCTAACACGACGCTTCGCAAGCTAGCCAAATATTAGCCAACTTTTCCGCGTATAAGTTGCATTGTAGTCTTACATGATATCGCTCCGGGGTCATTCAAGAAGGATGATAAGTAGAAACGGAACTTTGACCAGAGCCATCAGATGGAAAAACATCTGATATATACCAAGTTGCTAATTACAGGCTTGGCAGTAAACTTCATAGAGTAGCCAACTTTGCTAACAAGCTAGCGTCCCGCTTTGCATCTGAAAAATGATGCTTTTTTCTCGTTAATGGAAATAAAATCCAATTTCCACGCAAGCAGAGGTAACAATTCCCTCCTGGTTTGAGGTGTGGACCGCAACACGTTTTCTGTGCGTCGGTAGCGATTCCCGTTAGAAGTGGAAGAGATACAAAGAAAAGTCCATTCGTATGGTACGACACGGTGTTAAAATCTAAAACTCAATCGACGACAAAGCTTGTCGCCGATGATAATCCATCCTGAATGAATGCGTTGACCACACCACCCCTCTAACCTCCACAATGTCACACTGTCGTTTGAATCCGCAGCCCAACCGGGGCGCTGCGGAGGCACGCTTAGAGAACACATACGCCCATGGAGCGTTCACGCGATAGTTCAAAAGCACGCGAGATTTGACCTCTTGTTTGGAATTCCCAAAAGATGGCGACGGCGCCTCTAGCTGAGGAGAGCCTACAGTCGCGTATCAGTAAGTCGTTGTTTGACAATCAATGCTTTAATTTTAAACATAACGAGGTGACATATTAAGTATATAGGTTTGTTTTCTAGCATTCTTTCGGAATTATTTTTTAGCTAATCAAGAAGGCGAGTCATCAAAAAGTGCTTTCGGAGACCTAATACATACTCAGAAGCATTTTTGAGTGACATTGTTTACAAGCATTTTACACGACTTTGTAATTCCCATTTACCGATTTAAACACGTTGGAAAGGCGATTTAATTTAAACTTTGTCTCTTTCCTCAATGCCGGTTGAATGGAATCAAATAATGTGCTGTCATATTCTGCATACTTGACAACTTGCTTTCGAAAACAAAACTATTAAACAATCAAAAGGAATTACAAACATTACAGCAGCGTCAGTGTTGGTGTTTAACTTTGAGTTGAACAACAGGAAGGTGGGTATGGCTTAATGTAAATATTATTAATTTTTTTTTTACAGACAAGGCCACCAATCCTCTGAATAAGGAGACTGATTGGGATAATATCAAGGTTTTTTGTGATCAACTCAACAATGAACCAGAAGGGTGAATATGTTAACTAATCACAGTGGTGTGATCAAGTTATTAGTTACCTCGTAACAATAATTATTCAACAATTTTAGTCTAAAAGATATAATATCTATGTTTGCATTTACATGGTCTCATCTCTCAGGCCCCAACTTGCTACCAGACTTCTGGCCCACAAAATCCAATCTCCTCAGGAATGGGAGGCCATGCAAGCACTTCTGGTAAGACCTGACCTTTCCGTATTGACTTGATCTAATTCTCTAATTTCTACACACATTGTACTAACAGGTTTTGGTTGATCACCAGGTTCTGGAAACCTGTATGAAGAACTGTGGGAAGCCATTTCACAGTGAAGTGGGAAAGTTCCGCTTTCTCAATGAGCTCATAAAGGTGGTCTCACCCAAGGTAATGATTGCTCGGGTTCATAACGTAATGATTGATTTCTTCTATGTATCAATAGAAATATGAATAGGAAAGTGGCGTACCCAACTACTGGCGTGGAATTCATATTAACTTCATATGGGTTCAGGCCAGATGTTGACATTGCTCATAAAATATATGAAAATAAAATGCAAAGAAAAACATTTTCGTGGGTATTTTTTTAAAGTAATGATCATGCAACAACGCTGTTGCTGTGCATTAGGTAGGGTTAGGCGATATGAACCTAAACACACACTATCTTGATATATTTAGTTTGAATATCAATATACTGACACAACACAAAACAATTAGCATTTCAGTTAACACAATTACACTAAGCGGAAAGGGAATATAGCAATAACAGTGCACGTCATTGAAAACAAGGCTAACTAATAAGCGGGGAACTTGTCCTCCGCATCAGGCGTAATAAATGTAGCGGATGAAAATGGCGCTACAAACTTGTCTACCTACGTTCTTACACCAAATCAGCCTGCCTGAATACATATTTGCATGTCCTTCATTGTGTTACTGCACCGTTATTCCATTGGTTGTCATGTATGAACATTAATTTGTTGCAGAGGACGCCATCCCGATCGTTGATTCATTAACTTGTACTGCTTTGTGTAGAAGATATGTCGCCTCGTAGTGTAGTGGTTCGTGTCTAGAGCAACTTTATTATGTGTCACGGGTTAGATGGGATATGGCTGTTGCACTTCCCATACCGAATTGATCAAAAATATCGCTTCCTGACCAATGAAACAAGTGTATAACTTTGTTTTTTTGGAAAAAAAAACTCTTTATAGTACTTGGGAAGTCGTGCTCCAGAGCCAGTGAAGACAAAAGTTCAAGAAATGATGTTTAGCTGGACAGTGACGCTTCCAGAAGAGATCAAGATCGCTGATGCTTATCAGATGTTGAAGAAACAAGGTGAGAACCGTACTAGAAGTTGTTTTCCTTCCAGGATACTTAACTTATTTTCAAAGTAGGGGAAGATGCCATGTTGTAATTCCAATAATTCCCCGTAGTTTGTGCTTTCATATCAGTTCTCCCTTTTGGTAATGGTGAACCACAAGCATTAGACCAGTAATCTTTGTTTATTCATGGTATGATACAACAGTTGAAATAACCCATCTGTAATGTTTGGTAACAGCTGTGTTTATACACAATAACAAGTCTAGATGGTTGCAGTGTAAAAATGTTGAGAAGGTTTCTTCTGAAACGGGGTAGGTGTAGATAGAGGAGCTGTACTAAATGTTTATTCCACTCGGTTGACATACGTCCTTGTTCTCTTCCAGGTATTGTCAAACAGGATCCCATTCTTCCTGATGACAAGCCCCTTCCTCCCCCTCCACCTAGAACCAAAAGTGCCATCTTTGAGGATGAAGAGAAGTCTAAGGTATGTAACTTGAAGAATAAGAAGAAGTATAGATCCAAAAAGAAAGAAAGAAACATTGTGATGAACAAGTGATGTGTGAAGGTGTTTAACCTCCCGTGAACTTTAATGAGTTTTTGACTTCAGGGACCAACAGTTGACAAAGCTGCCATCCTCTTCCCCTCCGCTGTCCTATCCTGTCTTTGTAGATGTTGTCTCGCTTATTGAATAGCTGTCACCCTGAAGATCTAAGAGCCGCAAACCAGCTCATTAAGGAAATGGTCCAGGAGGTGAGTCATTGTTGCTTTGCACCTCACGCAGCGTATCTGCACTTTTTGTATTTGTGTATTTATTGGAAATAACATGATTCAGTTTTAAAAGGGGCTGCTCTATTCTTCTTCTAGGACCAGAAGCGTGTAGAGAAGGTTTCAAAGCGTGTAAACGCCATTCAGGAGGTGGAAGAGAGTGTGAGCCTGCTGAGCCAGCTCTTGGAAGGTTACAGCAAGGAAGGCAGCTCACCGTGCAACCAGGAGCTCATTAAGGTTGGGAAAACTCAGCACGTCAACGAAGGTCACGGACACAAATGTGAGAAGTGTGTACTTTGTTTAATTAAGCATCTGTATTTTTTAAAAAGGATCTTTACCAGCGTTGTGAAAAAATGAGACCCACGCTATTCCGGTTAGCCAGTGATACGGAGGACAACGATGAAGCTTTGGGTAAGCATACGAGCAATGCAAGGTCCTCAGAAGCAGAAGCGCTAAAACCATATGGAATAATGTAAAAGCATATAAATATGTGTGCTTCCAGCGGCTATCTTACAGGCCAATGACAGCTTGACACAGGTGATTAACCTCTACAGGGAGCTGGTGATGGGTGAAAAGCTGGCTAAAGATTGTATAAACACACACTCGCAACCAGGTATCTTTCTTCAGCTCATTGGCAGATTTAGAAGCATCTTCTAGACAACTCTTGATTAGCACGTTGTTTCTATTTAACCCAGGCAGCAGCGGCTCAGCCCTGTTAGAACTGGCAGAATTGAGTGCACCAGCAGCCAACACGGCACCATTCAACGCAAAACCCTCCAACTTGGAGATCCTGAGTCAAAACATGGGCATCAGCCTCCTGGACGATGAGCTCATGTCACTCGGTAAGCACAAAAGCCTCACCTCGCTTATACAGTAAACCTCGGATATATCGGATTCAATTGTTCCCACTGGTTTTGTCCGATATAAGCGAAATCCGTTATATGCGTATACCGGAAAATGTCCGTTTTACGCATATATCGGATTTATATCCGGTATATGCGTAAATCGGATTTTATCCGTTATAAAAAGTCACTTCCTTGACTATGTTTCCAATGTACCTGGACGCACAGGCAACGCTGCAAATGACGTCGTATAGCGGCCTGTCACGATTCGGCGAATCGGAGCGCCACGATGAGGCTATCCGATATATGCGAGGGAAATTTAATGGAAATGCATTGGAACGGGACTGGAGATTTTGTCCGAAATAGGCGAAATCCGTTATAAAAAAATCCGATACATGCAATGAATTTTTATTGGAAATGCATTACAGAAAAATCGTTTCTTTTTTATCTGTCCGTTGTGAGCGAATTTCCGATATATCCGAGTCCGATATATACGAGGTTTACTTAAATAACAAGCTAGAGCAGTGATTTTCAAGCACTGTGCCACGGGCACACTAGTGTACCTTGAGAAACCGTCAGGTGTGCCGTGAGGAATTATCCAATATCACTTTTTATAATTAACATTTATTAATCATCATTTGCAATGTTATGTCAATAGCCATTATGTCAATAGTATACATGGACCCAAATATTCCAATTGAATTTGGTTTATTTGCTCAAACGGAAAGAATTGAACAGGGATGGAATATTCCTTTAACCAATCCGATTGAGGTATCTTGTACCCGCTCAAACGGAAAGTTGTCAGACTGCGTTCTTCTTCTTCTGTTGTTTATTGGCGGTTGGCAAGCAGCTTTCGTGTGCATTAGCGCCATCTGTGAAACAGAATCTAAACCCTTCTATACTTTATTCACAAGTGCAGTTTTATTAAAAAAAGAATATATATATATACGTATATATATATAAAACATGTCCTGAGTTTAATTATAAAATATACTTTTCCTGTTTAAATTGATCCCGGGTGCGTTCTTTCAGCGCATGCTCAGATATGACGTAACACGCAGATCCAGACGTTCTTCACTTTTAAAAATGGAGGCCAGCAATCGGCACTGGACTAAGCAAAGTTTGTTTTTGATTCAAACTAAATTTCAAGACCGGACAGACGAAAAAACTGGCAATAGAAAAACTCGGGGAAGCCGGTATCACTTGATTCTTGATGTTTACGTTTTACTGGGCATGCCCTATTGACTATTCTGTTTTGATTTTCACGGCGCATGTAGACAAGAGATTGGAATATTCCTTTCCATGGATACCATTGTTTCCCGAAAGGTCATTCGGAAAGAGAAAAAGTGGTGATGTAAAAACATGGCTACTGTGGAGTGTCTGTGGTGTAAAGACCGGCAGAGCAATGTAATATTGGTCCGTGTGGCAACACCTACCTTGTTCCTCCCATAGACTTATTGATGCACGTGTGAGGTCGTGGTGACATTTTGTAACATTTTTGATTAGTGGTGTGCCACAAGATTTTTCCCATGTAAAAAAACATGCCATGGCTGAAAAAAGGTTAAAAAAAACCCTGAGCTAGACTACTCCCCAGATCCAAAACAAGGTGAATCAGCAGGTTTGTCTTGTCTTCATCATTTGGGTTGTAGCCCTGCGGTTAACTAATTGGCTGCAACCCAGGATGTTGACTCACACCATCAAGCCTAATTAACGCTCTTTGTTCCTGATCTCCTAGGACTGAATGTTACAGAATCATGTGAGCCTCACAGCACTTTACAGGTAATGCATATTCATATTTCTGTCAATATTTGTATTTCTTAATGAAGATGACATCTCGTACCTCACAAAGACTTGATGCAGCTTGAAGTCATCAACAATCCACAATAAGAGTCGAATGTGGACCATCGAACTGGTTGGAAAGTAGCACGAAGTTGACCCATATCGTGGACTTCATCAGACAACACGGAATTCTGTCAATTTCTATTCCTAGAATATTGAAAAACACCAATAGGTTTATATCCGCATTCGGTCCCGCCTCTCTTTTTCTGGCAGATCCTCTCAGCAGTCGCTATTGAGTTTTATAGTTTGACACCCCTTCTCTACAATAATAATATTAGACCAAATTCAGTAATATACACTTCATTGAACATGACCAATAAGATATCCAGAAATTATAATATTCAGTGAACATTTTTACTACCGTTTTTATATATGAAGAGCTTGCAACCAAAAGGCGCTAAATCCATTTTGACTGATTTCGAGAAAATCAATGATTTTTAACTACGCACATATCACTCTGGTTTTTTTTCCCTTTATTTGGGCAAATATGTGAAACATTACAGTGCATTTCTTACATCAATCAAAATATAACTTTCCATTATTTACATTTGTATTCAACTATCTGATCCCAAGCCCAAAAGGAGTAGGCTGAAGCAAAAGCTTATAAATGCCTACCCCTTTTTACAGGATATAATCATGTTCATGCCACTGTCTTGTTTCCCCTGTTATTATTATCATTGTAATATTATCATTATTATCATTATTGTTATAATCTTTATCATTATTACATCATTATAATCATCATTAATATTACCATTTTCATCATTATAGTTAAAAATTGTGTATTTTTTAATTTTAAATTATTTAATTTTACAGACATCATTGCTTGTAGAGTGCTGTATCATTTCATCTGTTATTTTCTGAAATCCGCAGTCTTTGTGTGTCAATTTATTAGCCCACTTTTTTTGCGACATTTACTTATTTTCTAAATTGCATGTGTCTAATCTTATGCATTAAAAAACAAGAACTTGAGACTGTGTCTGAAGAGGTGACCAACCCAAACATCAGTTTCTTCTTGTTAAACCCTACCTGAGGTTTTTAGACGTGTTTATTAGTTTGTGTGTGTCTAGTCTTGTGCATTAAGAAGCAAGGTTTTAGGTCTGTGCTCAAACCAATTTTTGAAGCAATGATGTCTTGCTGTCCATTATTACTATTTAATAATGGTAATAATTAATAATAATTAATGGTAATAATAATGATAATCACTACCTCTATATTTATGTATGTTAGCCTAGGTAACTCTAACAATTTATAGTTACAAAGGTATTAAGGTAATATTCTTACATTTCTCATATCAGTCAATCAGAGATTCCAGCAGAGATGACAAGACAGTAGAATGATCACTATTAAAATACCATTCCCACTTATATTTATAATCAGACACTTATCTTGTACTGTGTCACATTTCATTGAATTTACAACTAAATTAAATTCAGTAGTGCCACCAATGTAGACAGCCCCCCCCCCCAAAATCAACAATATTTTTTTCCTGTGGCTACCGACAACCAAGCAAACAAAATAATGAGTAACATTTAATGAGTAACATGGTCATCAAGTCTATATTGCAAATGAAAGAGCTATCAATATAGGTCATAAAAATGCATGCTATAAAAATCCTGCATCCTGTATTTTATATATTTTTTTTAATTAATTTTTTTTTCGGATTTAGCGCCTTTTGGCTGAAATAAATTTGAAGTCACCTTTAACTTCTTCAATGGCATTGTTGTAAAAGAATGTAAGGTGCTTTAATGTGCTATGCTAATACAATAATTACAACACAGAAGCCATTCTCAACATACAATACAAAATAATTATTATTAATTAAATTAATACAAAATTTATTAAAAGCAGTGCTCATATTTGACTGCACCATGAAGGTGACAATGACAAAAATCATCTCATTCCAAACTCTTTACATTGTATGTTTTTTAGTACAAGTAAAATAATGTTTCTCATGAAAGTTGGAGGTGTCAAGGTAGAGACATGCCTTTTATGGCGTAAAAAAAAAACTTCCATGTTACAGAATACTGTAAAAACACAATTTGTGTTCTCCTGAATTGCATAACATACCGTAACTATCATACGTGTACTTAATGTACACAAACAAAACAGGATGCGCACTGATACTGGCTTTCTGTATGTGCAGTGCCAATTGTATTCTTCTCTCTGATTGGTCAGATTATCAATAGATGGGAAACTTGGGCCAATCAGAATAAAGAAAGGGATTTAGCTCCTTTTGGTTGAAATCTGAAATGGAAATAGCGCCTTTTGGTTGAAAGCATAAATTTCATATCACTTTTTTTCATATTTTTTAAAATGATTTCAAGACCAAAATATGTGATTTGGATACACATGACAGAGGTCTATTAAACTCATGAAAAACATGCAACTTAGTGAAAATTGGATTTAGCGCCTTTTGGTTGCAAGCTCTTCATATTTATTAGGGCTGTCAATAATGTTTGGCAGTCTGAGGCCATGTTCACCCATCCTGGCCAGACTGTCATGTCCATGCCAAAGCAGCAGGTGGTGCTATAACCTCTAATTCATCCATTTTAGCCAATGAAAAGCTTGAAGAAAGTTCTTTTCTTCAAAAGCCACAGTAACCTCAACGGTAAATCAATGAAAAGGTGAATCAAAGTGACCCCATTCATGAATATTCATAAATATTCATGAATGAATATAAATATTTTATAACATAAATATAAAAAGTCTTAATGTGTACACGCCTTCAGTGGAAATTCAATTTTACTCCAATCACAATCTCGCTGAAACAAACCGTGTACTTGTTTTTTGTTCATTCCCTCAGTCTTCTGCTGTCCAAGACTTCCCGTCTCCGACAATCCCAACTCCAGTGTTGCATCCAGCTGTGGCCCAGACTCCGCAGGTTGTAGGCGTGGCACCCAAAGTCATGGATGAGCTGGACCTCCTGGGGAAGACCTTGTTAGAGCAGTCCCTCCCACCAGAGAACCAGCAGGTCAAATGGTGAGAGCGATTCTAGTGGGTTTAGTTGACTTGTGTAGTACTCATAGACAGGGAGAAAAAAGTAGCGAGAAGAATATCAATATACCGATTAGTGAGAGTGATGTAATTCAATTCAAACACTACAGTATATATGTATCATGCCGATTGCACTACAATAATTATTTTTTTGATAAAACGTGCGTCTACTGACAGTATGAAACATGTAGTGGTTGAATTGAATATGAGTGAATTTAATTGAAATTTTCCCCAATATATAATAATAATACATTTTATTTGTATAGCGCTTTTCAAAATACTCAAAGACACTTTACAGAAGAATGGAGTTGAATAAAAGCAAGTAAACCGTGGATTTTTGGTCAAAATCTTATAATTAATTAATTAATCATGATGTCTATGCCTGACCATAGTTTTTTTGTGAAGCATTGGGGTTTTGTATGTTTTCTGCGGACCTTGAACGCACCGTAGTTGTGCGCTCAGCTAGTGATGAGTACATCACAGGGGCGGGCAAAGTTTGAATCGCGAGCCACATTGGGTTAAAACATCAAACCGAACGAGATACAGCACTTGCTCACGGTGCAACAAAAACTAAACTCATCCACATAACTCAATTACTACTACTACTACCATGTAAAATAACATTTATACTCTTTTTATTTACAACATATTGCGCAACTGCAGGGTCTCGAGACACATGCTAACTCGCAAACTAGAGAGCTAGCGACCTAAACGGTAGCCTTCAAGTTATTTCCTTTAAACTTAAATAGCCAAAAAACTTACCACTTCCACATGAATAGGGAGGATAACTATTAACAGTTATTTAACCTTTAACATGAACATTAATCAAACGTAATAATTTTTTTCCTGGGTACATGATACCATACAGCATCCATATCAAACTTGCACATTAAACTTTCATATCAAGGCGGGGGCCTCAAACTGGTATCCTGCGTGCCACATTTGGCCGCGTGTTTGAGACCCCTCTTCTACATGATGTGGAAGCGGTATTTCGTATGGTTGGTATTTTTTTAAGTTATTAAAGTTATTTATTATTTTTTTTTAGAAGTAAGATTTGTCTAATATAAGGGACCAAATATTTTTTTGTTTTCTGTGGAGCTAAAGACCGACCTCATGGTCGTGGCTACTTCTCACCACTTGATGGACAACTGTGAGCAAATGTAAATAGTCAGTGACAAAAAAAATGCTGTTTAAGTCCTGAGTTGTGACATAATTGAATGACATCCCCATTAAAAATGCCCCAAATTATTTAAAAGCACTTAACTCCATCCAGTCCATTACATTGGTACCAGAAGCGGATATTTGGTAGGCTACTAAACTGGATTAGCCCCATCCCTAATTGTTATTACTGTCCTGTTGCTCCTGCAGGGGTAAACTCCAACCTCAGGCTCGGGTGACGTTGCGAGAGCTCCAGTCCAAGTCCAACTACAACTCTGGACCCGCTCCACCATTCCCATCGGCTCCCGCGCCCTCGTCCAACTTGGCTGTGCAAGAACAAGCTAACAATCCTACGCCTGTTGTTGACAAAAAAATGTTGCTAGCTTCTATCTCCTGCAACAACATCTCCCTTGCTGATGTTGCAATGCCTCTGGAATTAATCCACCCAAGTAAGCCAAAGCCGCCACACCCAGCATGATGCGTTCAAAGATCCAAATAAGCTTATGTTTTCATTGTCTGTTTCGTTATTGAAAATGTTTTAGGCAGCTTGCTACCAGTGACTGTATTCGACAAGCACAGCCTCCGCGTTTTGTTCACGTACGCCCGTGACTGTCCGCCGTCACGCCCGGATGTTCTTGTGGTGATCATTTCCATGCTGTCGTCAGCGCCAGTTCCTGTCACAAAAATTCGCTTTCAAGCCGCTGTACCCAAGGTAGGTTGACGCTGTGCGTTCGTAAACAAGAAGGGGGGGGGGGGTGCATAATGTGGGTAATGTGTCTTGTGTGTTGGCCAGGTAATGAAAGTGAAGCTTCAGCCGCCATCGAGTACTGAACTCCCAGCGTTTAATCCCGTCCTTCCTCCGGCTGCTATCACACAGATTCTTCTACTGGCTAATCCTAATAAGGTTTGCTTTTCTGATGTATCCTAGTATCCTACTTTGTTTCCTTTTTCTACATCAGGGGTCTCAAACTCAATTTACTTGGGGGCCACTGGAGCTCGGGTCTGGGTGAGACCCAAAAAAACGCATTTATTAAAAACTAAAAAATTAAAAAAAATTCACTTTGGTTCCAATTTTCTACAATAAAAGCGCTAATAAAAAATTCCACTGTTCTCAAATATCTTACTTTTTATTTTTCTACACAAAATAAGACGAAAAATAAATAAACAAATAAAGAATAAAGAAAATCAATCAATCAGTAATAAATAAATATAATAATAATAATAATAAAACAGCAAATAATAACTTAAGAAAGCACATATAGTTGGTGGGTAGACAAATTATTTTTTCAGATTAAAATGAACAAAGCATTATTAGAGCCCTGTAGACATGACAAAACACGACTATAGTCACATTTATACTCTTTTTATTTACAACATATTGCGCAACTGCAGGGTCTTGAGACACATGCTAACTCGCAAACTAGAGAGCTAGCGACCTAAACGGTAGCCTCCAAGTTATTTCCTTTAAACTTAAATAGCCAAAAACTTACCACTTCCACACGGATAGGGAGGATAACTATTAACAGTTATTTAACCTTTAACATGAACATTAATCAAACGTAATAATTTTTTCTGGGTACATGATACCATACAGCATCCATATCAAACTTGCGCGGGCCGCACTAACATTAAACTTTCATATCAAGGCGGGGGCCTCAAACTAGTGTCCTGCGGGCCACATTTGGCCTAACCCTAACCCTAAATTCTGTCTACAAAAAAACATGTCCGGCCATTTGTTTGCGACCTGAAACTGAAACAGACTCGGGTCCTGTAGCAGAATAATGATCCAAAACACACCAGCAAGAAAAAACTAAATGAAGACTTTGGATTGACCTGGTCAAAGTCCTGACCTGAATCCTATTCAGATGCTGTGGCAGGATCTTAAAAAGGCGCTTCATGATGGAAAAACTACAATTGTGCAAAGATGAGTGGGCCAAAATTTGAAAAAAATTTGAAATTTTGAAAAAAAATTGCAAATTTGAAAAAATTTTGAAAATTTGAAAAAATTGCAATTTTGAAAAAAATTTTGAAAAAATTTTGAAAACATTTTGAAAAAATTTTGAAAACATTTTGAAAATTTGAGACTCATTGCAAGTTATCGCAAATGCTTGATTGCAGTTGTTGCTGCTAAGGGTGGCCCAACCAGTTATGTGAGGGCAAGATTCCCCCCCCCCCCCTCATTCAAAAACTGCATTTTCATTCAGGTAGCTGAATCGGCCATTACCATAAATTCATGTATTTATTTATAGGATATTTTCTAGTACTGCAAGAAAGTGTTCATGCAAAGATAATATGGCCGCCGACCGTGTCCTCAAATGTGACGTAGATGTGTTTTTCCTCACATTTCAGGAAAAGGTGCGTTTGCGTTACAAGTTAACCTTCAACCTGGGCGACAACTCTCATGATGAATCGGGTGACGTGGACCAGTTCCCTCCTCCGAGCACCTGGGGTAATCTTTAGCGGGAAGGATTACCGATATGTCTTCTATAGCTTCCTTTCAATTTGGGTTGAAGACGTCCCACACGAGTGACTGGTTCAGGCGTCTTTGTTAGTTAAAGAGACCAGTTGTGTTGTGTGGGAAAAACGTTTCTACCTGGTGCCTTCCTGTCTGTCACGGTTTTTTTTTTTTTGGTCTTTTCCACCGTTTCCTCTTCTTCACATGTATATCGAAACCAGGGACCTTCCCGGGGAACAAATGTAACCTTTTTAAATGAATGTTTGCTTTGGGATGAACCAACCTTGAAATTGCCTGTTCTTTTTAAGAAAACAAATGGAAGCATGTGATGTGACAGTGGCAGCACTACCTTTTTAGTATTGATGACACGTCATGAGTGTTTTAAGTGGGACAGTAAAGCCGTTAAACTGCAACACACGCATTTGAATGAACTTTCCCAGGTGACATCAAACCACATGACATTGTGATGAATATGTCATCAGACAGGTTTACATAGTGTTAAATCCAATGTAAGTCATGCTATACTTCATGTCAAGAGAACGAATGAATGGGCCTACGTTAGCTCGCATATATTCCCATTAACATGAGCATTGTATTATTATTATTATTATTATTATTATTATAAATTCTCAATGTATTCAAATGATCACCCTTGATTGGAAGTTAGAAAAGTATACGTTTCACAGTGTTATTATGATTGTAGCCATGCAGAACTGCAGCGAAATGTGGTTTTGAATCCTTTGCCCCTTTTGGGAATATAGGAATTTACAATACAGGAATCATCAGGAATTAGCGATTAAGCCTTCCCGGGAATTTATTGGTCAAAATCTTATCTCAGAAAATAGGCCGCTTCTACAGGAAATGTATCTCATTCACATTAAGTCGGTATAAATTCATAGATTATGCCTGACTGATGTTTTTTTGTGAAGCATTGGGGTTTTGTATGTTTTCTGCGGACCTTGAACGCACCGTAGTTGTGTGCTCAGCTAGAGTTTGAGTACATATTCCTTTTTCTATTTTAAATCAAGGGGGCGGGCAAAGTTTGAATGGCGAGCCGCATTGGGTTAAAACATTTGGCATGGAGGCGGTCATCAAACAGAACGAGATACAGTACTTGCTCACGGTGCAACAAAAATTAAACTACTACTACCGTGTAAAAATAACATGTAACTTAAAACTCTTATTTCCAAATGCCCGCAAGGCATGCCGCATTGGGTTAAAACATCAAACAGAATGAGATACAGTACTTGCTCACGGTGCAACAAAAACTAAACTACTACTACTACTACTACTACCGTGTAAAAATAACATGTAACTTAAAACTCTTATTTCCAAATGCCCGCAAGGCATGCCACATTGGGTTAAAACATCAAACAGAACGAGATACAGTACTTGCTCACGGTGCAACAAAAACTAAACTACTACTACTACTACTACCGTGTAAAAATAACATGTAACTTAAAACTCTTATTTCCAAATGCCACGCAAGGCATGCCACATTGTGTTAAAACATCAAACAGAATGAGATACAGTACTTGCTCACGGTGCAACAAAAACTATACTACTACTACCGTGTAAAATAACATGTAACTTAAAACTCTTATTTCCAAATGCCCGCAAGGCATGCCACATTGGGTTAAAACATCAAACAGAACGAGATACAGTACTTGCTCACGGTGCAACAAAAACTAAACTACTACTACTACTACTACCGTGTAAAAATAACATGTAACTTAAAACTCTTATTTCCAAATGCCCCGCAAGGCATGCCACATTGGGTTAAAACATCAAACAGAATGAGATACAGTACTTGCTCACGGTGCAACAAAAACTAAACTACTACTACTACTACCGTGTAAAAATAACATGTAACTTAAAACTCTTATTTCCAAATGCCCGCAAGGCATGCCACATTGGGTTAAAAACATCAAACAGAACGAGATACAGTACTTGCTCACGGTGCAACAAAAACTAAACTACTACTACTACCGTGTAAAATAACATGTAACTTAAAACTCCTATTTCCAAATGCCCGCAAGGCATGCCACATTGGGTTAAAACATCAAACAGAATGAGATACAGTACTTGCTCACGGTGCAACAAAAACTATACTACGACTACCGTGTAAAATAACATGTAACTTAAAACTCTTATTTCCAAATGCCCGCAAGGCATGCCACATTGGGTTAAAACATCAAACAGAACGAGATACAGTACTTGCTCACGGTGCAACAAAAACTAAACTCGTCCACATAACTCAATTACTACTACTACTACCGTGTAAAATAACATGCAACTTGAAACTCTTATTTCCAAATGCCTGCAAGGCATGCTGGGTGATCAAAGGCAACAATATGAACTGTGAACAATATTGGATTGCAAGAGTATGTTAATTCCTTCTTGCTGAATTTAATATAATTACAATTTTACTGCAAATGTTCATCCAGAATTGCAGAACATCAGCGTCAGGATGGTGTATCAATCGTTTTTCATGATTAGCTATATCAAACGACAATTATTTTCATTATGAAACCTAATCGTGTTGCTGGTAAAGTTACACAAACAGCTGTGATTTCCTGACATGAAGACATTCTTAACGTTTCAGCACTTTAGAAATATTCTAACAATCTTTACATTGGATTTGACTCAGGATCAATAGAATGATATCACATGCACTTATTTGATTTTTTGCACGAGACATGTCCTTTTGACAGAATGTTGTCTTTCCTCGTTTGCTGCCTTTCTTGACGTTTGACCCAAAGAGGGACACCGCAAAGTCCTAAGTTGACATCGCTGACATCTGATCAGTGATTTTCTACCACACGTGCCTGAGATGAAGGTCATTCTTTTCATTTGTGCATACGTTTTATGTACTGTGAATCTCTTGTGATGTTTGTCTGCATCAAATGGTACATGAGAATAATTTACAGCATGGGTCGACGGCCGCTGAGATTATACAGATATTAAAATAAAGAATATGGTGGCAGATTGGTTTCATTTTCATTCTTAAGTGTTACTAGTCAAGAACCAGTAACGTGGTTACAAAACATTTTTAATGTGTTCCATTGAATTCATATTGTACATGAAAACAGTCGGAACCTACAATTGTACAGGTGCAGCTTTATGAAATGGAATATGATTACAGCTGGAAGCTATAATCAACCAAAAAAGTACACATAACATACAATATGTGCATTCTTGAAATATTTCTATCTAGTTTTTTTTTTCAAAGATTGTCAAGGCCATCTTTTTGAACATTTTTTCATCAATTACAAGCAAATACTAAAATAAAAATATGCACCAACAGATATACATTTGTCAATAATTCCAAGCCAAACAGTTGACAGGCACATACTGTATACTGACCTCACCTGGACATTGTCCCAAACCCAAACAGTCCCACTATAGTGAGGCCCAACAAGAGCAGAATTCCAGCTAGCCCTAAAGAGTGAAAACACAGCGTGTGCAGAGCTTGTATCAAATCATCTCATTAGAGAAATGATGAATGTGGCATACATTGATTTAATAAACATATGTGCATATATTACATACTGTATAATAAAACACCAATGACGGTGCATGCTATCAAATTGTTTTATCAAAAGTCTATAAGCCACATAGCGAACTATTTTTAAAAAGTGTTATGAAGAACTGGTGCAGTAACTTGCTAAGACCCGCGAGGGACATGGAATGTCAAAGTGTCTTGAAAGGGCAACCTCCACTTTGTACAACAGGTGGTGCTCAGAAATATGACGATATCATCTTCAAAAATAGAAAATATTCCCCAAGGATGAGACTTTTTCCTTTCCGTGTCCTTTCCCCAAAAGCCATCATGACCCCCAGATAGTATAATCCCAAATAGAAATACCTTTCCAAAAAATAACTGGTGACAATGCCCCGACCCTCTGCAAATAATTTATGCTTTGCTTTGTAATAACTGCCTTGCTTCCGTCTTCTCATATAAATATCTATAAAAAAATGGCCTGTAGACCAAAAAAGGTCATTCAATTTACGGTTAGATCATTATCGTTTTGTCCTTTCTGTTTTGTCAGAGACTGACCAAGAGTTCAGATGTTCCAAAATACTTAAAAACTGAATCAATAAATGCACAGACAAGTGAATCTCATTTGTGTGTATGCATGCATGTTATATTAAAAATATGAAACCAGCTGAATGTAATGCTGACGTAAACCAGACACATACATGACGCAGGCTACCATAGCAAAAAACACACCATTGGAATCTAGTATGTATGTTTTTGTCATATCACTACTAGCGGGTTGAAGGGCCAGGAGGGTTAAAACGGTAGGGCGGCTGCCCCATGAAGCCCATTAATGGGGGCTGCGGTGCGGGAAACTGCTGAGCCATGAGAGGCTGAGGCCCCCCCGGCGGCACAGACGGAGGAGGAGTAGGAGGAGGAGGCTGGGTGAACTGACCCTGAAGCTGACTCGACTGATCCATGCCTCCGCTACTTGCAGACGGGACTCCGCTGCGGGACTTGTAGCCGCCACCGTAACCCTGGAACTGATCCGAACTGAGGCCGTTTCTGGCATCGCGGCTGTGGTCGCTGTGGCCGTAACCGGAGCGGCTGTCCCTGCCGCCGCTGGTTCCCTCTCCGGGGTGCATGCGGCGATGACACTCGTCCTGGTACATCAGGTTCGGATTGTTGGAGCTGCCGCCACGGTAACGCATTCTTCCACCTGTGATGTAGCCTTACTTCATTTTTTACTCAAAATTCAACATCCCATAATGACAACATAAACAATACTTACCGCCTCCTCTTCCGTGGCCTGAATTGACCATCTGAAGCAGCTTGGGGTTGATAGCCTGATTGGCCTCCTCCAAAACTCGGACAAGGTCCCTCGCCTGACGAGCGTTCCCGGGCGTGAAGAAGGTGTAGGCGGTGCCCTTGTTGGTGCTGCGGGCTGTACGTCCGATTCGGTGGACATAATCCTCAGACGAGTGGGGATAGTCGTAGTTGATGACAAATTTGATGTCTTCCACATCTTTTGAATAAGAAGCGGTCGTTTTTAGAATTCGACAAAACGGGCGTCTTCAGACATGAAAGCTTCAATCAAGAATCGTCTCCATTGGTTCCAAAGATGATGATTACTGATTTGATGATATTTTGCATCAGATTGCCGATATCTTACCTTTTACAGTTTTTATCAATTGTTTTTATACACAATTTGTGATGCCTGAGACCCAACGACCACAACATAGAACCAAAGCACCAACTCCAGGAACCGAGTCTGCTAAACTATAAGCACAATTCAGACTGCAGATCTACAACACACTTTTGTTCAAAACACTACACACAATTGTGTGAAAAAAAGTTTTGACACAATTTTCATGAAGTAAACTTCTTGTTTTCACAAAGAACACAATGCCACTCAAAAGAGTCAAATTAATATTCCTATTATTCACACTGACAATCAGAGCTTTACACTTAGACCCTGGACTGGTGGCCAGCCAATCACAGGGCACATATAGACAAACAACCATTCACACTCACATTCATACCTATGGACAATTTGGAGTCGCCAATTAATTAACCTAGCATGTTTTTGGAATGTGGGAGGAAACCGGAGTACCCGGAGAAAAAAACACTCATGCACGGGGAGAACATGCAAACTCCACACAGAGATGCCCGAGCGTGGAATTGAACCCTGGTCTCCTAGCTGCGCTAACCACTCGATCGCCGTGCCGCCTGGGAGAGAACGTGCAAATGCTTTTAAATATTCTAACCTTGATGTGTTTACGTTTTAGTCTTAAGCCTAAACCTATGTGATCTGTATATTTTATAACATTTGAATGTTAGGAAGGAGACCAGGGTTCAATTCCACCCTCGGCCATCTCTGTGTGGAGTTTGCATGTTCTCCCCCGTGCATGCGTGGGTTTTCTCCGGGTACTCCGGTTTCCTCCCACATTCCAAAAACATGCTAGGTTAATTAGCGACTCCAAATTGTCCATAGGTATGAATGTGAGTGTGAATGGTTGTTTGTCTATATGTGCCCTGTGATTGGCTGGCCACCAGTCCAGGGTGTACCCCGCCTCTCGCCCGAAGACAACTGGGATAGGCTCCAGCACCCCCACGACCCTCGTGAGGAAAAGCGGTAGAAAATGAATGAATGTTAGGAAGGAGACCAGGGTTCAATTCCACCCTCGGCCATCTCTGTGTGGAGTTTGCATGTTCTCCCCGTGCATGCTAGGTTAATTAGTGACTAAAAATTGTCCATAGGTATGAATGTGAGTGTGAATGGTTGTGTCTATATGTGCCCTGGGATTGTTCAACATTTTCTACCGCTTATCCTCACGAGGGTCGCGGGGGTGCTGGAGCCTATCCCAGCTGTCTTCGGGCGTGAGGCGGTGTACACCCTGTACTGGTGGCCAGCCAATCACAGGGCACATATAGACAAACAACCATTCACACTCACATTCATACCTATGGACAATTTGGAGTCGCTAATTAACCTAGCATGTTTTTGGAATGTGGGAGGAAACCGGAGTACCCGGAGAAAACCCACGCATGCACGGGGAGAACATGCAAACTCCACACAGAGATGGCCGAGGGTGGAATTGAACCCTGGTCTCCTAGCTGTGAGGTCTGCGCGCTAACCACTTGACCACCGTGCCTGAACAAATATATTAAATATTAATTTTCGAAATTTTTCTGATATTTTGATGTGGCTTTTGAATTTTCATCCACAAGACTCCAACCGAGACAAAATTGACCTGTCATATATGATTGCAACTGGCCAAACAGTGGCAACACAAGTCGTCTGTTTCTCATTACGGGAGATGTGGGGCTCTGACCGCACTGCTGATTCCGATAAGCCTCCCTCCCATCATGACACATCGACATAACAAACAATAACAATAACAATAACAATAACAATGCACCATGACACTTATCTATTGTTTCATTCACACAGAAGATAGATGGCGGAAACGGCATAAGCGCGTCATATGGAGAAGTTAAGAAAAAAAATGGGGCGATGCAGTACTTACCCCCTTTTTTTGTGGTGCTCAGTCCTGGTTCAGAGGGAGGGGCTTGAGGGTGAGGGAGACCGCATCCCTCACCTTCTACGCACACCGGCAACGTCAAGACGGGAGCAGAACCGCTTTACCTCGATGCAACGGCAGGTTCTGTTGCTCTCTCGTCACATTGCAGGAAACCTCCTCGGGCCCTGGCCAGGACTGGATCCAGACGAGCCCGCCTCAACTCTCTCTCTCTCTCTCTCTCTCTCTCTCTCTCTCCCCCTGTCTGTCTGCTTTTTTTTTTTTTTTTTTTTATGGACGGATCGGCAAGCAGACAAACGGGTATCTCAGGTTGCTCCCATGACAGGCTCGTTGGACTTACACAATATCAGGCTAGGGAAACGGGGGAGGGGTGGGGATCTAAGGTCACCACAGGGGTTTGAACTACACGAAAACTAGACAAAGTTCTACTTTTAAATGGGAGTGAGGGGGCAGCAACAGTGCAGATTGCTTTAGCTGCTGCGTGCTGCCAAACCCTGAGAGGAGAAGAGGGGACAAAGAAGAAGAAGAAGAAGATAGTGATGGGGTTCTTGGCAAGTCAAAGACACTTATCCCCCCTTCTCATATTTACAGCCATACACTAACCAAGGAGGTCATCATCCGAGTCACGTTCTTCCTATGGCGGTGTCACTGGACATGCAGTCACCGTCCTCGACACCGTATACATACTCAGTACAGTATGTATGTATTTATGTATGTGTCGTGTTTGTCCAATACAGACACTCCATTCAGGTAGCGTGCCAAAGAGCCCCGATTGATGGATGCTTTGTAACGGGAGTAACAAGAAACAGACCAGTGGACCAGCCTCCATACACTATCAACTTCCTATATAATGATTGATTCCTTGTCATTCAAAATGTATACTCTCATATATGCTAATGTATTTTGTGTTTTCCCTGTGCAGTAATAGAATTTCACTCTAAGAGAGTGGAACGTTGAGGGTCCTCAGATTCTCGTAGACATGATTAGTTGGGAGACAGAACCTACTACATCAACATTTCATACTTTTTCCAGACTCAGTAAAAAACTTATATATTATAATTAATTTCTTAATTTCGTTATTTACATTCAAACACATCAGCTTTGACTTTTGTGATATGTTGTGAACTAAACCACAGGCTGTTTGTATTTGGTTCTTGGTGACTTGGTCCGTATAGGGCAGGGGTCTCAAACACGCGGCCCCCCCGCCTTGATATGAAAGTTTAATGTTAGTGCGGCCCGCGCAAGTTTGATATGGATGCTGTATGGTATCATGTACCCAGAAAAAATTATTACGTTTGATTAATGTTCATGTTAAAGGTTATATAACTGTTAATAGTTATCCTCCCTATCCGTGTGGAAGTGGTAAGTTTTTGGCTATTTAAGTTTAAAGGAAATAACTCGAAGGGTAACGTTTAGGTCGCGAGATCTCTAGTTTGCGAGTTAGCATGTGTCTCACGACCCTGCAGTTGCGTAATATGTTGTAAATAAAAAGAGTATAAATGTGACTATAGTGGTGTTTTGTCATGTCTACAGGGCTCTAATAATGCTTTGTTCATTTTAATGTGAAAAAAATAATTTGTCTACCCACCAACTATATGTTGTTTCTTAATTTTAAATTATTTGTTTTATTATTATTATTATATTTATTTATTACTGATTGATTGATTTTCTTTATTCTTGATCTTATTTTGTGTAGAAAAATAAAAATTAAGATATTTGAGAACAATGAAATGTTTTATCAGAGCTTTTCTTGTAGAAAATCAGAATCAAAGCAAAGTTTATTCATTTTTCTGTTTTTAATAAATGCGTTTTTTTTTGTTTTTTTTGGAAAACCTGATGCGGCCCAGCCTTGCCCAGACCCAAGCTCCAGTGGCCCCCAGGTAAACTGAGTTTGAGACCCCTGGTATATAGATTGCAGCTAGGTCATGTAGCTCATACAAAGAGTTGAACGAGGATAAGAGCAGAGGGCTGCCCACTCAACTTGTCAATCTTCCTTCGCTCAAGATATTCTTTTGTCGAAAAAGCAACTGGTGATAAATCTAGTATGAGACTTTTGCTGACTTGTCATTGAGTAGCGGGTGCTGCTGTGGGCCTCTCGCCCATCTAAAAGCACTCACATGCTCAAGTAAACAGAAAAAAGACCGAAAAAAGTTAATTGTACTTCTAAATATTTAGCTTGTTATGTTTTTTTATTCACTTTTTGAAAATGTGGCATGGCCAATTATGCAAATATGATGATGATGTCATTATGTGACCCCCGATGCAACCCACCACTGCCACAAATAGATTGCAGCCCTGCCTTAAACAGTGGACTATGTACTTAATTTAATTGCCTAATAATAAACACAGTAAAGTCAACAACACACTGTGTCAGAGTGGAGTATTTTTAAGAAGAGAAGACATACCCAGACCCCGAGAGGCAACATCGGTGGCAATCAAAATGGGAGCTTTCCCGCTTCGGAATTCTGTAGAAAATAAACATTTTCCCACATAAGTTTCAACAATGACGAAGGATTGACTTTGACAGTTGTCTGCATCTGACCTGTGAGCACCCAGTCTCTCTCTGGCTGACTCTTGTCTCCATGGATACACATGGCTGGCCACCTACACACGGAGAACAACCGCGGGATTGAGTGTGATGCTGTTAAAGAGTAGCCGCATCACTTACCCATCCCTCCTCATCCTTCTCGTCAGATCATCACAGCGTTTCTTGGTCTCCACAAAGATGATGGTTTTGTTCTCCTTCTCTGCCATAATCTCCTCCATCAGCTGTATGAGTCTACACACAGGCAGGCGTAGCAGCGGCGTTACTTAAAAGTTAAAATTGTGTGCTCTGCAGTGCTATGAAGTGGAGTTACTTGTGGTCCTTTTCATCCTCCATGCAAACGTCGACAATCTGCAGGATGTTGTGGTTGGCACTGAGCTCCAGGGCGCCAACATTTATCTGAATGTAGTCTCTTAAAAAGTCTTCAGCAAGTTGACGGACATCTTTGGGCCAGGTTGCGCTCCACATTAGGGTTTGTCTGTCAGGCTTAGATGGCGACCAGAGGAAGATCATGTATATGACAGTAATCATGCAGTAAAACATAGCCGAGGAATCCTCTTACCCGGATTTGATCAACAATCTTGCGAATCTGTGGTTCGAAACCCATGTCCAGCATGCGGTCAGCTTCATCCAGGACAAGGTAAGTGCAGCGGCGCAGGTTGGTCTTTCCTGACTCCAGAAAGTCAATCAGGCGACCGGGCGTGGCAATGCAGATCTCAACACCTGCAGATAGCAAAGTCAAAAGGATGAACAAAATTCACATGGGGTTGCTTGGCAACAACAGTGTACGCTTTGATCAACATAGCATAGCATATGTCCATGCATATGCTATGTCCAGCAACATAGCTGGACATAGCAAACAGCCGGTGTGTATCTAGAGCCCATCGGATCTGCTCTGACCCCACACACACCCCCAGCATGGACTGTTCTCTCGCCTGGCATCGAGGAGAAGGCTCTGCAGCATCCGCTGTAGGACGACCAGGTTCAGAGACAGCTACTTCCCCCTGGCCATCAGACTGCTCAATGCCAAATAAGCCCCTCTACCTTTACTTACATTATTATTATTTATTTAAATTATTTAAATTATTTGGGCAATTTACTGTTCACGCTGCACTTTACATTATGTTGTTCATATTTGGTGTCTATTCTATCTATTTATTCTCCACATTATTATTATTATTTATTATTACTTATCTTCTTTTGTGTCTGTTATTATATGGGAGCCAGGCAACGACATTTCGTTGGCAATTTCACTACTGTGTTTTTGTGCAATGACAATAAAGGGAGTCTATCTATCTATCAGATGAGAAGGTTTTTAGGGCTGCGACCTACAGACAAGAATTAAAATGCTGAATTTTCAACTTCTCCCATCAGCAGCCATTACTAGCGATGGGCAAATGAACCTTTGAAGAACTGAACCACTGGAGCCAACTATTTTGAAGATGGGTTCATTCTTTGAAGCTTCAAATTACTGTATAGCGATCTCTCCTGCTGTGGCATGTCAGGTGCAATCCCATTATTATTATTATTATTATTATTATATATAATAGTGAGGCCGCACATGTTGGCCAAACAGTCATGGGAGTTGAAATGTTCTCCCTGTGTGTTCCTTATTATCCAGTATTTTTAACGAATCAAGCTTTGCAGCGGTATTTCAAGGGTTCTAAGCACAAATCGAAACCACAGTGTGGAACTGCCATCAGCAGCCATTACTGACTGACAGCATACTCACCTCTCTCAAGGTCTCGTATCTGTGGTCCTTTGGGCGCTCCGCCGTAGACACAGGTGCTTTTGATTCTGGAAGACTTGCCGTACTCATAAGCCACCTGTTGGACCTGCTGGGCCAGCTCTCTTGTTGGTGCCAGGACCAAACACTATTAGGCAAGAGGGCAAAGAGTTAGAAGTACACTGGAACACAGAGAGTGTGGAGATCAAAGCACTGTAAACTGTAAAAGTTGGATATAATGGCAAACAGTCCATCTTTGGGAATCTGTCGGTCACTCGCGGGAATATTAGGAAAAAAAAATTATTACATCAGTTCCCCCAGAAGACCAGGAATCTTAGGCTCAAAGAAGTTGGTGACCACTGCTATATATTATGGGGAAATTATTGGAAATCTAAACAACCTAAACAACAGACTGTGTTTCACCTTCAATTTAGAAAGAATATGAAAATATGAACTTACAATAGGTCCATCTCCTCTCTCCAGGTAGGGCTGATGATTAATGTGCACAATAGAAGGAAGTAGATACTGCAGATACAAAGAGTAGTTTAAGAGAACACAATTATTATTGATAAGGACCACATTCACTAATCAATCACGTATATCATTTCTGCATTAGTAACTGATTACTGATTTAAAAAGTGGAACCTTGGTTAGTGTCATTAATCCATTCCAGAAGGTCCGACTCTAACAGATTAATTTTTCAAAATTCCAGAAACCCAATAATGCTAACCCAAAAACTTTTACAATTATAGTTTAAAATGCAAAAAAAAAAAACACTTTGAAATGTACTCAAATGGAGACAGTTTGGCGTTAATTTTCAAAGACAACCAAAAAACAAGCTAACCTGGACGTACACTAACTACACGAGGTTCCACTGTTGAATTACTTGGAACTGCCATCAACATGCATGCATTCTTACAGCGAGAGTCTTTCCAGATCCGGTCTGTGCGATGCCCACCATGTCCTTGCCACTCAGAGCCACAGGGAAGCCCTGAGACTGGATTGCTGTCGGCTCCGTAAAGTTCTGCTGCATCAACACCTCCATCACATATTCTACAAGAGGGAAGGAAGCCATCAGTAACCAAGACCACATTTTTCTTTTGTTTTATTTTGTCAAATGATTAAATTTTTTTAATCGAATTAATCCATGTGAGTGTAGTGTGAATGGTTGTTTGTCTATATGTGCCCTGTGATTGGCTGGCGACCAGTCCAGGGTGTACGCCGCCTCTCGTCCGAGACTGGGATAGGCTCCAGCATGCCGGCGACCCTCGAGAGGATAAGCGATATAGAAAATGAATTAGTTAATCACCATTTGTAACTATGTGTGAAATATACCATTCTTTACTGTATTTCATGAAGCGATAGATAGGACACAATTACATATATTTGTATGTACAGTAAACCTCGGATATATCGGAAATTCGCTCACAACGGACCGATTTTTCTGTAATGCATTTCCAATAAAAATTCATTGCATATATCGGATTTTTTATAACGGATTTCGCCTATTTCGGACAAAATCTCCAGTCCCGTTCCAATGCATTTCCATTAAATTTCCCTCGCATATATCGGATGGCCGCATCGTGGCGCTCCGATTCGCCGAATCGTGACAGGCCGCTATACGACGTCATTTGCAGCGTTTGCAGCGTTGCCTGCGCGTCCAGGTACATTGGAAACATAGTCAAGGAAGTGCCTTTTTATAACGGATAAAATCCCATTTACGCATATACCGGATATAAATCCGATATATGCGTAAAACGGACATTTTCCGGTATACGCATATAACGGATTTCGCTTATATCGGACAAAACCAGTGGGAACAATTGAATCCGATATATCCGAGGTTTACTGTATGTATTACTTTTCTGCTAGCCCTGTGATTGGCTGGCGACTAGTCCAGGCTGGATCCAAAGACAGCTGGGATAGGCTCCAGCATGCAAGCGACCCTTGCGAGGACAAGTGGTAGAAAATGAATGAATGAATGAATGAAATAACTTTTCTGTTATATTCCGAGTGTCCATGAATGCATCTAGCGGTCATCTACTGACAATGAGCGAGTATTGTACTGATGACGAAGGGACTGTGACGTGTTTGTGATCTCTCGATACATATATGGTGCTGGTATTGCACTGCTGCTGATGTGTTCAGGTCAAAATAAAGCTACGTATAAAAGCGTCAGACTACGTGTGACCATCGATAGGGAAAACGTGCTGTTTAGTGTTCCCCATATCAACATGCTAACTTTTGACTAGTGTTATCTTATAGCGATGCACTACACACATAATGATACATGTTGGTTTACTCACGTGGAAACTGTGCCTGTTGAAAAGTGATAACAGCTTTGGGACAGTCAGAGCCTTTAATGGTGATCTCCTTCTTACTCCGAAACTCTTCCATTTCATACTAGAAATGTAAAAACAGGATTGACATTGTCCACACACTATTTTTCATCTTGCTACAATAAAAATGCAAGAGCTATCTGCGATGTAGTTGATGTAAATACAGTCACCTGAAAAGGCTCCATTTGTTAAATCATGTGGGTGATTGTGCAATGAATACTGTATATACCTGACTCAAGTGTTGGACTTCTGGGTGCTCAGTGTAGAAGTTCTTCTCAAATTTTGGCAGCTCATCCATGTTCCACTTCTTTTTCCGGAGACGGTCCCCTGGATTCCCAAACCTCATAGGCGAGGGGCCACTATTGCGAAGACCCACAGGCGCAGAACGAGGCCTAATAAGTAGTATATGAAGAATCAGCCATGCAGGATTCAATTTACAGTGTTAACATACTGCAAAACAACAATTGCACATTAAGGAAACAATTGTTTGCATACACTCAATTTTTTTCTTTGCTGTCTATAATAAATGTCAAACAGCACTGTAACATATCACATACTATTAACAATCCTATTATATATAGCAAAATAATTTAGTACTGTACTATACAGTAAAACAACTACAAAGTAAATAATAAACTGTGCAGTAACAAGAATAAAATACTAGTTGGTTAATTACTGAAATTAATTACCACGAAAAACAAAATCAACAGCAGTAGTAGTAGTTCTCACAAACAGAAAACGTTGCAGGCTGATTCAAACTACGCTCTGTTCGACGTTCAACATTGAACGCGATCATATATGCACAAAAATAAGTTACCTGTCTCGTCCACGGTCCCTGTCTCTGTCGCCATAAGAGGAGCCCCGTCTCATGGTCACAAAAACAACAGTACTTTATGTGGGCCACTTAGCTACTTCGACTCTTTTCGTCCACAATTTTCCAATTGACCACAGACACTCTTATCTTCCAGCAAACACAGTCAACTTACTCATTACACAAATACCTTTCTTTGTGACCAAAATTACGATTAAATTCAAATGAGCCAAGCAGTTTGTGACGCGTAACATAAACAGGCTAAACGAAACTTAGCGCTTTCGCTGTTTATTTTCCCTGCCCTCTTTTACGGCGTAACTGAAATTTGCTATTCAGCGTAACTGTCGTGTTATTGAGCGGATGCTGCGTATGAATATTTGCGTAGTGATAATGGTGAATATTATATATTTGCGAGTATTTTTTGCCAGAAGATGGCGCTGTACTAAAAATAAATCTATTGGGTTTTAGCGTACAATATATACACAAGAATCGATTTAGAAAGGGGAAGAAAGAAGCAGTAATGGTAGGTTTTTTTTACGTTAATCAGACTTATTAAACACTATATATATATATATATATAAATGTGTGAAAGTATTAGTGAACGCTGACTCACGCTCCAATGCAGTAGGTGACGGTAATGCAGCTTTGCCACCCGCCATGAAACAAAACAAAAAGCGTAGAAGAAGAAGTTTTTTCAGACGAAGAAGTGGTCGGTACCGACATTAGTTTTAGATATCAAGCTAAATATGTAGTAATGGGAATATAAAATAATACAAACTGTTAGTTGAAAGGACATGCCTCTGCTTATTCGAAATAAAGGAGTAGAGAGTTTAACCTCGACCGCAGAACTGTTCGACAAATATCCTCATTTACAGGTGGGTTTTCAGGCTAGTGTTGCTAGTGTTAGCATCGGGAGTCAACAATGATGCCAATCATTCATCATTTACTGTATGTGTATGTTCAATACTTGTATTGCTAACATATAATCAATTTTCATTTTTTTCATCTCATCTCTCCAAACAGTCAGCATTTGACATGTAATTACAAAAAGTGATCTTCCCTGGGTTTTAGTTATACAAATTGTAAACTGTTAAGGACTATCTTTCCCTGATTTTTTTGTCTTACAATGCAACTGATATAGTAAAACCTACTAATTCATTCCTTGATATGATTTTTCGAACAACAGGAAAATGCAAGAGCCTTTCGTTCCCTGCCTCTCACTGATGTTGACCCCAAGTGCCTCCTGTATGTCCAGCAGAGAGAGTTTGCTGCCACGACACCAGAAGACAGTAAGCAGAATCAAGTCTTGAAATATATCAGGGTGTTACCAAATTATTTTCTATTATTTTCCTGTCTGCAGTTTATGTGTAACCATCTGATTCAAGATTTTGATCCCATATTAAACTTTTGTGTTTCATGTACGCCAGATAGTGTTTCAGTGATTGGCTCTGACGATGCCACCACCTGCCATTTGGTTGTGCTGCGGCATACAGGTAACATTTGCTACCTTTGTTTTTGTTTTTTACAGTAGTCCCTTGCCACATAACAGTTTGAATTTTGCAGCTTCACTCTATCACATTTTCAAAAATATATTAATTAATAGATGATGCTATTTTATGGTTGTATACATGCTATTCCTGGGCTCCAGACTTACTGATTTTTTTTTACCAGGAGACACTGGACAGACAGTGGTTACTCAGAAATGTTGTTCAAATGAAAGCAAAAATCGAATGACTATTGCAGGACCAGTGTGGTGTACACTCGAGACCCCGAGTGGTCAGATACTGCAGATAGACCCTGCTAGTACTTCTTGTTGACAGAAAAGAGTCACTAGTGAGTGGATCTATGCTGTGACAAACTTGTTGCACAATTTCCTGTCACATTTGGAACACATTTATTGCGAATCACACTAGCACAAGTTTAAATTAGGTATTTTCTATTATTATGTCTACTACATTGGGTAATATGAATGTAAAGGTGACTATAGAGGTGTTATTTAATGTCTAGAAGTCACTAATAATGTTAAAAACAAAATTTAAAAGGTCGTATTCTATGCTCTAACTACAAAAATATTTATATAATATTTATTTATGAATAAGGAATCCATCTTAGTCGGGACAGAAACAGATTAACCGCGATAAGTGAGTGACTGTATATACTGTATATGAGTTTAAATCAGATTTCCCTTTTGTTAGGAAGTGGAGCAGCTTGCCTTGCACACTGCGATGGGTCCAATACTCGATCGGAAGTCCCACTCCTTGTCAAATCTGTCACATCACTGACTAACTGCAGTAAGGAGGGCAGGTACGGAACTGGCACACATTACATGTACTAAAATATACATTTTGTGAACTTAAATCAATTTATTCTGCTTTCATATCTCCTCCACGTAGACTTGAACTGCATCTTGTTGGTGGATTTCAGGATGAGGCAATGACATCCCATGAACTGAGCCTTAACATTCTAGGTAGGTTGCACTGCTACATTATGGGAATGCAATTCTGTGAAACTCACAGAGGAAACTTTTCACTTTATAGTGGCCTTCCAGCAACTGAAAGAGGATATCCACCTGGAAACATGCTGCATTACAGGTGACATGATGTGACTGTTCAGAAGTCTCTAACTGTCCCTACATGTGTGTCATACATTCTGTGGTGCTCCCCCCGCCCCCGCAGAAATGAACGATGTGCTCATCAATGCTGTTCATAGACCTGCAATTTATGGTGTAGGTATGTGTATACTACCCGGGATGTTATGCTATTCTTGACATGCGAACCACTTTTTGATGATTGTGTTTTTTGGAAAGGTATAAATGTTAAAACAGGGCAAGTGTTCCCTGCAGCTTTCCCTTGTAAAGGACCGGTAGAGGAGCTGCGGTCAGCACGCACCTTCACGGGTGGACAGGTAACTGCGAGATCTTCACTGGCAAAATTATGTTGGTCCTTTGAGGTTTAACTCAAAAATCTTTCTAATGTTTTGTTTCAATATTATTTGGCAGATGGTTGACATTTATGACTCACGTCGAAGACTTGTTAAAATCGGGCCTTGCAAGTGGTCTCCCAATATGGATATTGCCTTTTGGTTGTCTCAAGACGACAACATAATTTTAAAGGTAAATAAGTCATAAACGCCTCCTGCTCATCTTTGAAGTTTCATAATTGTATCCTCATATTATAAATGGGTTCAAGGGGTGTCTGTTGTGATATGTGGTATATACTGTTAAGTGATGATTATTATTATTTTTTTGTATCCTGCCTAGTACTTGTCCACATCGCCAATGGCTGAGCCACCGCACTTTGTCCACCACATCAAATCCACCATCCAATACCTCCTGGAGCACCCAGACTCTGATAGTCTCTTCCCTGGGGGTCAGCCACAGCTCTATCACAGGTCTGAGAGCGGGGAGTGGGAGAGGTTTGCCCCCCTCACGCCATCGTCTACACTTTAACATGGAACACAGCTCTTTTCACCTCTTTTGATTCTTGCACAGAGTGGCCCTTCCTATCACCTATCTGCTTTTATAATCGTGTCTTAAAATGGACATTACGTCTATGGAATGGCTGTCCTGACTCATCTGGCTGGCCCAGCACAGAGTAGACACTAAAATACATTTGGTTCTTATCTGAAACAACTAATGTGTCTCTAGGGTAATATCTGCACCTTCTATATCTTGTTATGTTGTACTATGTTGATGTCCTCTATGCCTCAGTGTTTTCCTTTCAATGAAAATGTAAACATTGTCTTTTTTTTTTTTTACCCATTTAATGGGTTAAAGCAAGGAAGTAAAAAATCTGGATAATGAATACTGGATGTATTAAACAATTAATGTAGAAATGAAATCACAGGGTAAATACAAGCAGCCCATCAAATAAATAAGTGCTAGATCCCTGAATTATCTTATTGTGAAAGAAATAAACTACTCAATGACAAATTTGTGTTTTTGTTATTCATTCTGAAGGAGACTATGTGTGTGAAACCTATTTTAAATTGCAATTAAATTGTTAACAGGCACATCACTTTGATTGATGGATAAGGCAGTCTTAATGCCTAGGTATGTGTCCTGGAATATGCACTCAAATTATTACAAATTAACAAATAATTTGTATTAAATGGACAACAATTATGTATTTTCTTCCTTACATTAATACTGTTAAGAAAAACATGTTAAGACATGTCATGTCTTGTGTGGTAGAATTCAAATTAATACTACCCATGCTTTTATTTTGAACCTGACTTTGCCCTGAACAGGAAGTCATTGCACAATGTATGCTGTGAGCACACATTTACAGTCTGGTTTATTGATAACCAAGATACGACAGCTGGGTCCTAATGGTCACCTGGCCATGATTTTAATCAAATAAGTACTTGTTCTAACACGTTTGACTCAGGGGCTTAAAATAGAAGTGGTTATTCAATCAATTTTACTTTGAGTTAAACTGCTATACTGGATGTGTATGAAACGTCTCATAAATCAATTAAAGCCACGTCAAACTAAGCAACCTGACTGTTTAATTTCGTTCCTCCCATTTTTCCAGTTGAATAATTTGGGTCTGTATTATCCCGCCCCAAAATGGCGGAACCAATCAAAAACAATCATGGGCGGAGCCACAAACAAACACTCCCCTTGAGTATTGCCCCCCCCTCTATGCCGCAAGGAGGCGAACTACCTGGTGTCAGTCGATGGCCCTGTGGACGATGCTCTATGCAAGTATTTCCTTTCACACTTCCTGACATTGATCGAGACAAATAACATCGACTGTTTTGTTTTGTTTGTTTTTTTTTTTTGCTTAGAGTGTTGCCCATCGGAAATCATTTTAATGTGGTGAATCTCATTGGGCAGATATGACGCACGTCTGAACCGTCTTGACAGAATATGACAGAATATAATTTAGCGAAATAGAGATGCACATGATTTATCTAACCGTTCTTTGATAACGCCGTGTTGAATTAAGCAGTGCCGAGCTACAAGAATGATAAATAGGTTTGCTCGCCATGTCCGCCGGTTCCCCTGGCTCACCAACGTCACGTTGTACGGTTGCCTGTTCGCGGGAGGGGACTTTGTGCACCAGTTCTTTTCCCACAGGGACAAAATGGACTGGAGCCACACACGGAATGTGGCTGTGGTTGCGTTCAGTTTCCATGGCAACTTCAATTTCTTCTGGATGCGCTTTCTGGAACGCACATTCCCCGGGAATTCCGCCGGGATGGTGATGAGGAAGCTGTTGGTGGATCAGACCACGGCGGCACCCTTCGCCACCAGCGTTTTCTACACAGGTCAGTCAATGGTTGACTTGGTGGGTACTTATCTGACTAACCTGTTCTAACCTTCTGTCCCGTCTTGTGGTGTAAAGGTCAGCGATTGTTCTTTGAGAATGAGCCTCACATGGCAGACATGTGACGCTAGGCATCAAGTATGACGTCAGAAGAGAAGATGAACTAGCTGCTCATTTGTTGTTATCGTGTGAAAAATCTCCCAGTACTAATTCATCTATTCCACTGTGGTGACTTTACAGTGTATCCACAAAGTATTCACGGCGCTACACTTTTTTCCCAAAACCTTATTCCAAATAGGAATTAATTCATTAATTCATTCACTTTCTACCGCTTATCTTCGCGTGGGTCGCGGAGGTGCTGGAGCCTATCCCAGCTGTCTTCGGGCGAGAGACGGGGTACACCCTGGACTGGTCACCAAATGATTACTGATGATCAATATTTTTACTAGAAGGGGTGTCTATCCTGCTTCGTGACTGAGGTATGCTGGAGTCCATCCCAGCTGACCTCTGAGCAGAGGCGGAGTACACCCTGGACTGGTGGCCAGCCAATCACAGGGCACATATAGACAAACAACCATTCACACTCACATTCATACCTATGGACAATTTGGAGTCGCCAATTAACCTAACATTCATTCATTTTCTGCCGCTTTTTCCTCACGAGGGTCGCGGGGGGTGCTGGAGCCTATCCCAGCTGTCTTCGGGCGAGAGGCAGAGTACACCCTGGACTGGTCGCCAGCCAATCACAGGGCACATATAGACAAACAACCATTCACACTCACATTCATACCTATGGACAATTTGGAGTCGCCAATTAACCTAGCATGTTTTTGGAATGTGGGAGGAAACCGGAGTCCCCGCAGAAAACCCACGCATGCACAGGGAGAACATGCAAACCACCGGGCCAATGGGCGAGGGTGGACTTGAACTCGGGTCTCCTAGCTATGAGGCCTGTACGCTAACCACTCGACTGTGCAGCCGTTGACATACTATGTTTAAATATGTTTAAAAAAAACGACTATGTTTTAGTTAAGCCTATCCCAGCTGTCTTCGGGCGAGAGGCGGGGTACACCCTGGACTGGTCGCCAGCCAATCACAGGGCACATATAGACAAACAACCATTCACACTCACATTCATACCTATGGACAATTTGGAGTCGCCAATTAACCTAGCATGTTTTTGGAATGTGGGAGGAAACCGGAGTACCCGGAGAAAACCCACGCATGCACGGGGAGAACATGCAAACTCCACACAGAGATGGCCGAGGGTGGAATCAAACCCTGGTCTCCTAGCTGTGAGATCTGTGCACTAACCACTCGACCGCCATGCCGCCTGTTTTAGTTATTTAGAATGCAAATATTTGAGGGGAAAAAAGGAATTTATTCCGTTCTGATTTCGGAACAACACTAGCGAACGCGAATACTTTGCGGATGCACTGTACTGCGAAGTGATACAATGATAACATGACAGGAGAAGAGCTTCAAAACAACAGAAGAGATGTATCCTATCTCGTACGTTTTACCATTATTTCTTTCTTTTATGCTAAACAGGTGTCAGCATCTTGGAGGGTAAAGATGACATCATGGAAGACTGCAGAAACAAATTCCTGAACACTTACAAGGTCAGCGTTTAGAGACAATATGTCACATTGTAGTGAACCTGTAACCACGTGGCGACGACTCTCAAGAGTCGGTAGCTTTATGCCAAATGAAACACACCCTGAAGGTGCGTATCACACCCTCTTTCTATCCTCTTGGTCAGAGCTTGGTGTGCTAAGTACCTATGGGTACTACGGGGCGACAATTCACACTCACATTACTTTATGAGTAATTTGGCCCTAATGTGGTTACCTGGTGAAATAATACTGAATGAGGGAAGGCTGGTTTACACATGTAAATATGGTCACGTGAGGCGTGGCGCACATTCACGAGTATTTATTTTGGCATAATGTTCCCATCTCTCGAGGGCTGTAGTCATATGGCTTCATATGTAAACTATGTTTACATATGAAAAATATTGTGTACCCCGCCTCTCGCCCGAAGACTGCTGGGATAGAAAATGAATGAATGAATGAATGAATGAACGAATGTTGACATTTTTGGCTGATAACTGGATCCGCATTATTTCTGAAAAGTGAATTTTCGCAAAGGATTCCTTGTTTATAAATGGAATATTTCGTAGTTAGAGCATAGAAAAACCTCTTTATGAGCTTCTAAGCACATTTTTAACGTTATTAGAGCCCCCGAGACATGAAATAACACCCCTACAGTCACCTTTAGACTTGTATTACCCAATATAGTAGACACATAGTGATAATAAGACATAAAGTAGCATTGGGAGGGTGCCTTGTTTCTTTACTTTGATGTTGTCTTTGTGTACAAAATATGCATATTTTGACCAATAATAGGCCTTGGTCAACCACAATTTAGTTAAAAAAAAGATAGAGAGATAAAGATAGAGTGAAAGGATGGATGGATGGATGGATGGGTGTGTGATTCACTAATAGACCAATAAATGCCCTGGTTGGATTAGTATTGCTCTTTAAACAGTCCTTTTCATCTGATCAACATTACAAGGTTTTAAACATGAACTGGATGAGTCGGTTGTGTGATCCATCCATCCATTTTCTATGCTGCTTGTCCTCTGTCATGTTTTTAATTAGTCTACATGTAATATAATTGTATTGGTGGAATAAGGTGCAAGCTGTTAAAAAAACAAAAAAAAAACAATGGTCCCCGAGCCCCACCTTGAACACCCTTGGGCTTTGCTCTTCACGGTGTGACGTCATTGCCAAATAATTACTTTCCTCTCTGAGGAAAAAGTTCATTCATTCATTTTCTACCGCTTTTCCTCACAAGGGTGGTAGGGGGTGCTGGAGCCTATCCCAGCTGTCTTTTGGCGAGAGGCGGGGTACACCCCGGACTGGTCGCCAGCCAATCACAGGGCACATATAGACAAACAACCATTCACACTCACATTCATACCTATGGACAATTTGGAGTCGCTAATTAACCTAGCATGTTTTTGGAATGGGCGGCACGGCGGACGAGTGTTTAGCACGCAGACCTCACAGCTAGGAGACCAGGGTTCAATTCCACCCCATCTCTGTGTGGAGTTTGCATGTTCTCCCCGTGCATGCGTGGGTTTTCTCCGGGTACTCCGGTTTCCTCCCACATTCCAAAAACATGCTAGGTTAATTGGCGACTCCAAATTGTCCATAGGTATGAATGTGAGTGTGAATGGTTGTTTGTCTATATGTGCCCTGTGATTGGCTGGCCACCAGTCCAGGGTGTACCCCGCCTTTCGCCCAAAAACAGCTGGGTTAGGCTCCAGCACCCCCGCGACCCTCGTGAGGAAAAAGCGGTAGAAAATGAATGAATAATTAACCTAGCATGTTTTTGGAATGGGCGGCACGGCAGTCTAGTGGTTAGCACGCAGACCTCACAGCTAGGAGACCAGGGTTCAATTCCACCCCATCTCTGTGTGGAGTTTGCATGTTCTCCCCGTGCATGCGTGGGTTTTCTCCGGGTACTCCGGTTTCCTCCCACATTCCAAAAACATGCTAGGTTAATTGGCGACTCCAAATTGTCCATAGGTATGAATGTGAGTGTGAATGGTTGTTTGTCTATATGTGCCCTGTGATTGGCTGGCGACCAGTCCAGGGTGTACCCCGCCTTTCGTCCAAAGACAGCTGGGATAGGCTCCAGCACCCCCGCGACCCTCGTGAGAAAATGAATGATTTTGGAATGTGGGAGGAAACCCACGCATGCACGCGGAGAACATGCAAACTCTACACAGAGATGGCCGGGGGTGGAATTGAACCCTGGTCTCCTAGCTGTGAGGTCTGCGCGCTAACCACTCGACCGCCGTGCCGCCCAAAAGTCCTACAGTTTTACGTTTTAGTCTTAATAAGAGCTAGTTGTTCACCTTTCACATAAGATATAAATTGAAGTGGGTTGTGGAATGGCAAACACTCCAAGAATAGTCTATTGTGAATCCTTGACTCGATTTCGAAGTCTCTTTACTCACATTTCTTTCAAGCTTTCATGATACGTCTCCACCACAAATTGCTTCTTTTTGCTTTTGGAGTAAGCATGCTGGGTTTATCTTGTGGTATTTTTTCTTTTCAGACGGGACTAATGTTCTGGCCCTTCATGCAGGTAAATATGAAATCTCCCTTTTGAGGCATATATTTTCATTTTTGCTATTGGGTGCTCAATGCAAATGATTTACAGCCTCCAGTTTCCATTGACTTGTAGTTAAGCTACAAAGGTTCTTCATGATTCCTTAAAATATTAATTTGTCTGTTGAATAGTACAACTGGTCAAATCAATACTTGACTCTTACTACCGCTTTATCTCCACACAGTTACTAAACTTTGCCTTGGTGCCTCCATACATGCGGACCACCTTTAGTGGCTGCTGTGCCTTCGTCTGGGCCACATTTCTGTGCTTCTCACGTCAGAGCGGTGACGGCACCGCCGGCGCTGCCCTCGCATGGATGTTCCCCCCCAAAGAGGACATAGAGGAGCCCATAGTGAAGACAGAAGAAGTGAAAAGTCAGGTAGTTTCTCAGGAAGCAGCAGGATCTCAACAAAAGTAAAAAAAAAAAATAAAAGACAGGAGAAGCAGCTGGAGTCACAAGAGACAAGAGACAAGAGTGCAAGCTCATGTGTCGCTCAGGGGTCAACGTTCAGGCTACAACTGCCGAGGTCATTCCTAAATCAAAATAGACTCATCGGCCTTGACATCAGCTACACTTACATATTACATCTAATTGTGTACCTAATATTATGGCCATTGAGTAAGAAGGTGCTCCTCAAGACAGCCATAACAGCGAGAGGTTATTTAAGCATTGTCTTCCACGTACCACACAGTGAATATGCATCGTGTTTGAACTGATCTTGCACAAAGTGAATAGAGGTTATAAATGGCACAGTAGATTCCTTGCCTGATTTGCTGCCCCGCATATTCACTGATTTATTGTTTCTGCTTTAACTGTACTTATTTTTTTATGGTAACCTAAATATAAAGTAGTTCCATGGCGAAATGAGTGGTGCAGCTATTAATCCAGCAGAGGGTGCTATTTCACAAATCAATTCATTCAACATTTTCCAGTGTGAAGATGCTTTGACAAGACGTGATGTTGTATAACTGCACATTTAGTAAGTATAATATTGGACTGTGTGCCTGAAAAAGAGAATTTAAAATGTGTTTAATAATCGGGATGCATATTATACCATTTAGTATCCAAGAAAAGTAGATATAGGGGTATCCACAATTCGCGGTCTGACATTTGCAGGGGGTCTAGGAAGGTAAGCGAAATAATAGTGACCAACTTATCATTGAACCAACCACTTGATATGCTAAATGTTATTATTGCCCCTCTGCATATTCAAAAAATACAATTAATTGTTAATAAGATAACCTATAGTAACCTATAACAAAGTTCCGATGTTGTTTTGTTCAGATAGCTTAGCATATATTGACCTACAGTGTATTGCTTTTAGCATCTTTAATGTACGAAATGGTCACTCCAGACTACAAAGTCATTTCAGTTGTGCACAGGCATTGCTCAAGTTTGACAGCATGGAGTCTGCAGAAAACAAAATAATTTAATTGATGCCGCATCTCTGTGACATCTTCTATATCTATCCAACAGCTGAGTTTGAAAAGTACATGAAGTAACGGGCATCTGCACCTGCAAAATATTTATATTTATTATTTATTTAATTTTATTATCGTTTGTAAGGGGAGCAAAGTCAGAGAGAAAAATATATTTTACTGTTGCGTTGTATTTGCTCTTGATTCTAACCCTCATTGGATTTCATTGGAAAGTGGAAACTGGGAAATAAGTTAACCTGAGTTGAAAGGGTTGGTGCTAATACTACTTTTCATTATAGCTACTGAAACCAAGCATAAACTTTACTATAGACAAAAAAAACAATACAAGCAGTACATTTTCATGTTAACAAAATACCAATTTTCTGTGAATATTAAAAGTATAGGGAATATTATGTTGAGACTTCCATTTGCTTGATGCCAGATTCTGCTAGATATGAATGTGATGTCATCGGTTTTATCATTTCCATGTTGGTTTCAGTGAACATGTTTCTTTATTATTTTTAGTGCATGCTTTTATTTGGAAATTTTGGGTGGTGTCAAAACATGTAGTTCGATAGATGGATGGATGGATGGATGGACGGATGGATGGTATGTCAAACAGGTGGGATTTTTTTTATTGGTCTCTGAAGAGAATGTAACCATACAATCATGTTTTTAATCGAGTAGAACAGACTAGATATCTCATTTTCAGTTGCACTGTAACTTATTTTTTAGGAATCATGAATTTAGGAAATTATTATACAGGTGCGTGTGAGTAAATCCTAAATTTCACTTGTTGAATTGAACTACTGAAAGAAATGAACTTTTCGAAGATATTGAAATGTGTTGAGGTGCCCCTGAAAGCAAACAATTTACTGACCATATCGGCAGATTGTGTACTCAAGACCGGATGGTGAAACTGTAACATTTGTAACACTGATTTTAATATTAATATCATTCAGAGTATTTGACAGTGTTGCAAATACGAATGTGAGTGTTGATATGTTGTTGCACTTCATTGTTGTATTTTTAAAGAAAAAACAATTATCCTGGTTTCTCAGCCGGGCCTGCCAAAGGCTTTTTGTGTCCCTAAACAGACATACATTATATGCTGCATAATAAAGATAGTAATGAAATGGTTTAGTATTGTAACTGAACCAATAAACACATATTTGTTGTAAAATGGGATTTAATAAAGAGCAGAAAAACTGTTATTTTTATTTGTGCTCTCTTTTTTATATCTAATTTTGCCTTTTTCCACCCTTCAGCACCACTCCACAACACATTTTCTTTTAAGCCCCATGTCTGTCTTCTATATTTCAAATGAACCCTCCATATTCCACTAGTCATATGCAGGACTCGTCTACAGAGGGGTCAGCTAGATCGGGGGTTCTTAACCTTTTTGACAACGAGGCCCAATTTTTTCAGTTCAATATTAACACTGTGTAGATTAAATTGATCGCATTAATTTGTTTTCACTAATAAATCAAATCCACTCACAGTTTAGCAAGCTAACAAGCATTTTATATTGGTGTTTTTATCTCCTGTACAGCGACCTTGGGTGTCCTGAAAGGCGCTTTTAATAAAATGTATTATTATATTATTATTATTATTAAAACCTTGAATGAATAATAACATATGATAAAAATGTGATCATCACAAAGATTTTTATTAACCCATCTTAACTTTTGCTAATAATTCATGGAACAAATCAAGCAAGAAAAATGTGAAGGTTTAAGTCAGGCATATTAATAAAAAAGACCAATATTTAGATTTTACTTAAAGCGTTAGATAGCGTCAGACCACACACTGGGCTGTACTTACAAAGCCGTACTTGTCAGGATTGTACCTAAGTAAAAATTAAAAAATAAAATAAAATAAACACCTGACTGACACATTACCACCACCATCTGGTCGGAAGCTGCACTACAAGTGAGCGTCTCATGGATAACATACAGTAGCATAGCGGCTAGCCTATCTCTGGTGTCTTCAGTTGATAACCTACTACGCAGTCCCACGGCCCTCGCTGCCCACTCAGTTTTTTGCGGCCCAATGTTTAGGAATCACTGAGCTTGAACGTGGTGATCACCTGCTGCTTTGTGGTTAAACACGGCTTACGATTAGTCAAAACAGATACATATTTAAGTAACGTTTACATATTGTAACCTAATTTACACTTCTTTCAGGCAACTGTTTGGGGAGTGAGAGACAGGGACTACATTCAATATTTGTGCAGATCAAATATTAATCAGTTTGACTCTTGAGTATGCTTGTATGTTTCACAGCTTCCTGTTTTGTTGCATTTTCCTGGTTTCAGTTTCGAGTTCAGTCTGTACGGTACAGATAAATAAATAATAATTATCGATAGGTATATAGATATTAAATTTAATGCCTTATTTACTGTTATGTCTACAATAATGGGATAATGGGTAATTGGGAGTGGAAGCATGATGATAGGTCTAAGCTTGCACGGGGCCCGAAGTAAAATTTGATTTGGGGTCCCTTCACACAAAGAAAAAATAATAAATTTTTCTTATTAAGTTAATTGCTCTTGGGGCCTGTGGATGAGTGGTTAGCACGCAGGCCACGCAGCAAAAGGCACAGACCTGGATTCGATTCGCTCAGGCAACCTCATTGCTGGCTATCCAAAGCTGGTATTGCTGCCAAAGGAACTGCAACCAAGTGCTGACTATGACTTGATGCGTCGGTGTGAATACTTTTGCAACAGTGAAATTTATGCATTCTGTCTACGATAAAGAGTGCTTCTGAACGAAATTAGTGATTATTAATCAGTGATAATTAATCAGCTATTTCCTTTCATGTAAACAGGAGAAACACACCTTTCCTTTGTTCTGTGCCGATAAATTGAGTGTTGCTCATGGGTATGAATACTTTTGCAACTCACTGTACTTTGAAAGCCATGAACATGCTTTGTATGCCATCTATGAAAAAGATTCAATTTATAAATAAGAAATCCTACTTCACTGATAATTACTAGAATTTTGGTATGAACGATTATAAGAGTAGTTTTTTAGAGAATGATGCATGTTGGCTATTTTATTAACGCTTCCAAAACAGAGAATCTAACCTAAAACCTAAAACCACCCACGCTTATTTCGACGTCATCGCAGAGCCATTGGGTGTCTCCCTTCGCTCTATTTCCTTGCCAGCACTGCGCATGCTCCCTGCGTCTCGTCTCCATCCCTAAGCGGAGACTAAAAGGAGCCCGGATAAAGATGCTCAGCGTCGCTGGCTCAGCCGGCTGAAAACGTCATTATCACGGTGTCGGAGGCGCACATTTAGCGTCGGCAGTCATGGAAATGAGCAAGTCTTTCTCCGACACGGAGCGTGCACTCCGGAGCTACGGCGCCGTGTCACAAACCGCGTGGACGACGGACAAAGGTGAGCAACATCCACGGTGAAGAGAGGTCAGATGCGTTCAAGGCATGCTAGGATATTCGTACACGTTGTGCTTGTTTGATTTGACCATTTGCATCATGATATTTGGTAAAATAATCGCAGTATAATAGAGCAAAACTTAACATATTTAACTTGATTTTATTAAAGGTGCAGACCTTTTTGGTCGTGTACCTCTTATTCATGTATAAGAATAAACGTGCAAGTTTTCAGATTTTTTAAAATATATATAAATAAATAAGAGTAACACTCAATCTTCATTATGAAATGTGATTAACATTGTTTTGATTCCATTAACAACCCAGTTGTGTGAAACAAGCGCTTTCAAGTCAATTTCTCCGAGAATAAAGCTTTTTTTTTTTTTATCCCTGCACAAATTGTACACTGAAGCTAAATATGTCTATTCAAATTTGTTTTTTACATGAGCTAGTCAGAATTTGGAGACCAAAATAGAAAATAGTGTGTGTAAACAACACATATTTGAACACACTTGAAGAGTATCGCTTTATAAAGCTCATTACCTTATCAAAAAATACCCCATTGATTAAAAAAAAACAGAACCTTTAAGTTATTTCGCCTGAGCATCCCGCTTAATTACTGACACTGTATCTGGAATGACGCAAGCGTCGACACCAGCAACGAGGTGAAGATGCTCCCCCAAGAGGACAACTCACCACCAGGGAAAAAGGCAGTAGAAAAGTGCATGGTATATTTTTAGACACAGATCCAAGACCCTCTGTGTACAAACACACAAAAAGCCTGGAAAGATGGAGGCAGCCCCCTCCCCTCCTAACTGGCCTGTGTGTGGGGGGGGAGGGGGGGGGTATACATTGTGACTGCAGGATGTGTCATCAGCTGGGTGTCATGCAGATGCTGACATTTACCTGCTGTCGAGGCCCCAGCGTCCTCGCTGGGTTTTGACCTCATTAAATCCCAAGCTATGATGTTGAGGCTGTTGGCTTAACGAGGGCGGCGTTGGATGCAGGAAGTATAGTGACACTCTTCATCCCGTGTTGTGTTTGTGTTGAGAAGGAAGATGGTTTTCAGTGGTTCAGCACAAAGAAAAAAATGAGCAGACGTGCAAAAACGAGCCGTGTCTAAACTTTCATTTGCGAAGGGAACAAAACAAGCGCTCCTTTTTTGGTTTGAAGCTGCTGTGGTGAGTCAGCTGCGTCCTCGCTGACTGCAGTTTGGGTCTCTGCAGGTGCCTGAGCTAAACCAGTCCTCTATAGTCCTCTATATATATATAGGAAAAGCTGTCCATGAACCACAAAGTATCTGGAATATATTTTCTGAAGCATAAAAAAATGGTATGAACCCATAATTTGGCATCATCCTGAACGTACACCGTGTCATAAATAGCATATAGGTGGTGTTGTTTAGGTTTAGATAATAAATCAATAAACGTCACGATAAATGAAAACAAACTCCATAATTTTGCCGACCCCGCATATCTAACAAAAACATGACACCCCATTACACAGCATATTTGGCACACAAGTTAATGAAAAAAAGTGTATATGCAAATGAGCTGATGTATGCATTGACACAATGTGAACTTCAGACTACTATATCCGGGTTTGTTCTTAATTTTTTTTAGTCACTATCCAGACAATAATTTGTCATTAATGAAAAATTTGTCTCAAAATAATGCTTCATCTACTGCCTTGTTCTTGTGCGAGTGAATGCTGCTGATTGCAGAAAATGGTCTTTTGCCACAATGCGGTCATAGAAACAAACACATCGATCTTTATTTGTTGACATGTCAACCTTAGAGGAGGTGTGCATTCTATTGAGTACTATTCAAGTATGATTTAATCAGCAAAACCTATTAAAAACTTTACTTTTGGAACCGTATCAGACATTCCCAAAGACAAAATCCACACACATATCAATTCAAATGTGTAATTTGGTGGTTGTCTGTCTGTTGACTGCGGTGGGTGCCCTACTGAGGGTCATAAACTAAAGATTTGTTGCCTAAGAATAGACATTACAAGATACAAATATCCATGAAATAAAAATTGCTGACGGATGCTGGGCAGGTCAGCAATAAGATCATTGCTGCATGTGGTGCCGCAACATTTGATGTAATGATTGCTTGGTTAAGTGTTTCGAGGCTGCAGTGTCTGGTGAGGGGGAGAAATACGCCAATCAGCAACTAGACGCAGCTGGTCGCTCAGTCGGCAACATCAGCAAGCCGCTCTCTTGTGCGTCAGGAAAGGTTGACAAGATGGTCCCTAATGATATCATGTGTCTTTTCCTTCATCATGCCATGCACACATATTGTTGCTATGGGCAGCAGGCGGCTGACAAGGAACCAACTCGCTAACTTAATCTTGTTTTAAACAAAGATGAAGTCCTTGGCTGGGAGGAGTTAGCAGGATGCTCAACAAAAAGTAATAGGAAGCTGACATACTGGCCTGCCTGTTCAGTAGACACTTTTACTTCTATCTTTGAATTGAAAAAGAAATGATATGTTCCGGTTTCAAATAGTGCTATTATCATTACGCCATTATCTGATACTGGAGCCAATTTGGTACCTTTGACACGGTGCCGGTGCTGAAACGGTGTTTACATGGTAACAAACACATTAATCCTTCAACAGAACCCCTCATTGCTCATAATAATAAGTGGGATTCAAATGTTCAGCTATACTATTAAAGATACTATACTGTATTTTCAGACTTGGTATCTTTTAGCTTGTTTTATGGAGCTGTTGAAGGGGACCTATTATGCTCATTTTTTGACCCTTTGTATTATACCCTTTGTCTCCTATAGAGCAGCTACACACAATAACCCGCACAGAAACTTTTTAGCTTTTCCAGAATCTGCACCTATTCCTGCTGTCTTTCCTTTGATGTGATTTGTCTGTTTGCCCACTTCCGCAGTGATTGGTCACACGCCCAAAGTGCTTCCCAATTATGAACCATATAAGGAAGCCCGCCTCTCTGTGACATCACGAAGGGGCAGTTTTACCACACCTTTTGAAACGGAGCATTTTGAGCCATCCTAAACCTCTTTCAGGGCTCACTTCCAAATGCGCAACCTCATTATCTGAAACTTTGGCATCCAGGGCTCGACAATAACGTTGTACCGATGGCCCGGGGTAAGTTAAAACAAAATTCGGGCAAGTAAATCCAATCAGTGATATTCCCGTCGGGCAAGTGCACTTTAGCATGCCGTACTGCCAAGAGTTTTTTTAAAGCGGTTCAGTTGGGTGTTGGTAAAACACAGACTGCGTAATTCCGCTGGTAATTTGCAAACCAATCCTTGCAAATCTTGAAATGGACCAATCAGAATCGTTTTTTTAGACCGCGGTCCGTAATCCACAATCCGCGTTTTACCCACACCCGTTCTTGTTCGCGATCAACCAATCAGCGATCGGTTTCATTTCTATGTGTATTTTTCTCACCTTTGCTTCACAAATTATTGTTTGACCATTGAGCATTTTTTTCTGGATTAAAAACACTTTACTAGTACACAAATGTGTCAAATGTTTCATTGTGGTGCACAACTTATAAATATCACTGCTTACTATGACTACCATGTGTAAGGTAGCATGGCTTGCCATGTTAACATACATCTCCACAAATTTTCAGACATTCCTCCAAATACAATGCATCAGTACTATTATCTGATGAATTATCAGCATATATTGATATATGATATCATTATGGCAGTCTTTTCATTTTACATGGGGCAAGTTCGGGCAAGTAGTTCTCACCTTAAGGATTCCCCATGGGCAAGTCATTTTGGTTTTTAACGTAGAGCCCTGCATCGTTTAACAGGAGAATACAACATTCTAACTACATTTATAGGTCAGAAAAGTGGAAAAAGCACAATAGGTCCTCTTTAATAGATACCAATATATATTTTATCTTTTCTTGTCATGTATCTTAAGAAATACAGTAAAATAAGTAGTTTCAAAATAGTTTCAAATTATGATTAATCATGATTGATTGCAAACTGTGATTAATCTGACTTTAATATTTGACAGACTTTTTATTTTTCTGAAATTTTATGACATGCATTACAACAGAATAGTAATTTAAATTTGTTAATGATGGGATGCACGGTTAGCGTAGGCCACAGTCAGGAGATTGGGAAGACCTGGGTTCAATTTTCCGCTTGGTATCTCTGTTTGGAGTTTGCATGTTCTCCCATTGAAAGGTGCAAGACTTCTCAGCCGTTCTTTTACCTTCCTTTTTTGTAACTAGCAAAAACATCCACTATATGTTTGCACAGATGGAGGAAAACGTAAAAAAAACTGTTGAAAAATCCTTTGATATCGCCTATTCTCCTTACGTCTCTGGTGAAAGTGACAGGTAATTGCTATTTTTGGCTATGTAAGTTGACGTTAGACAATCCGAAGGATGTCGACTGAAACAGGTTCCACTTGTTAAATGTATTTTCTACTGCTTTTACAAATTCGTCCCCACTGAGGGACGAATAAAGGCATATCTTATCCTGTGAGCTGGAGCCTACCCCAGCTGATTTTGGGTGAGAAGCTGGGCACACCCTTTTCTCCTAGTTTCCAAGAAAAAAAAATGCTTGTTATGTCAACTGGATCAAATTTGAAAGTGAGTGTGAAAGGTTGTCTGTCACAGGAGCTGGGATAGGCTCCAGCTCACCTGATACACGGTGAGAATGTGTCAAAAAGCTTAGTCAATGTTTGCTTTCTGTCTCCCAGGCCACAGTGATGTGTCCATGGCAGAGAGCACCATCTCTCCTGAGGAGATTGAGGTGGAGATGGCTCGTATCCAACGTCTGAGGGAAGTCTTAGTGCGTCGGGAGTCGGAGCTGCGCTTCATGTAAGTTGAAACTTTTGGTGGTGAAGATTTGATCAAGGAATGGTCACACAGTGCCAGCAGCCGTTGTTGCCTGCTGCATTATCCTGTTGTTGCCATGATGTGCCACCTATTTGTGCCACCTATTTGTGCATTGATTATTCTGAGGGCTGACCATGCTGTAATGAACTTACTGCATCCTCATCAAGGATTACACGTATAGATTTATATCTGGCAGGCGTTTTCCCAGCATGACAGCTGCACTGCTTCAGTGTTCCGCTAACTCACTATTTCCTACCACATAAACAAAAATATATATCAGTATCCCTATTAGAGTTCATTGTTAATCATACACTACCCCTAGGAATACTTGAAGGCACTCAAGTTGGTAAAATATATATACATACATATATAATCCCTGGTTTATCATGCTTAATTGGTTACAGACCCCCCCGAAGAAGGATTCCTTATTTATAAATATAGTTTAGTTAGTTAGAGCATGGGAAAACAGTTTATGACATTCTAAATATGGCTCTAACATTATAAGAGACCTCTAGGCATGAAATAACACCCCTATAGTCACCTTTACACTCCTATTACCCAATACAGTAGACATGATAACAGAAGATAATTCATTTAAGATGTAAGTAGGACTCATATGGATGTGTGTTGCTGTACATGAGTTCCAGTGGGTGGTTTAGAATTTCTAGTTGGGGGGTACTTGAAAAAAAATTGACAGTGAGTACTTTTTTAGGGCATATTACTTTAGACACAAAAATGCTCAGTACAGATTATTAAGGATTAAGGATGGGACATTCCATTTCATATTGGACTTATTATTGTCAATGTATTTCTTTACAGTGCATTGTTTTTATATGGAAAAATATTAGAGTGTTCATTGTCTTGGACTGCAGGCTAAATGTCATACTTGATGGCGCCCACTGTGCACAAGCAGTCGCTTGATGTGAAAGTTTGCACACGACAGAGAGTTTTTTGGTTTAAATGAATACATGTCCACCATATTGATGAGTTAGTGTCAAGTGTGTGGAGCTCACGTCATTCAAAGGCTCCACAAGGCGGTCGCCATGCCGGTTATCGCTGCTGTCAGACTGTATGCGACACCACCAAATGCCTCTTGGTGTAAAACTAGCCGTCAGAGGGCAGACGCTTCTGGAATTTACTGATAGTGCTGAGAGACTTTAGCACCAGGCTGCTGTGAGAGAGGGAGGTTGAGAAGTGAGCAACGTGGATTAGTGCAGAGGTGATGGGAGGAGCGGGTCTGAGTGGATGAGTCATCGGGCTGATCTATTGCCAGATGAATCCATGTTGCATGTTCCCCATCTGCCGGGCGTTGGGATGCCTTCATGTTCATGACAAATTCAACCGGGATTCAACCTCACCTGTCATGTCAGCTTTGACGAGACTGATGTCTGTGGTTAGCTAATAATAGTATAACCCAACTGCAGCAAAGGAACACTGTGGCTGTGTTTCAGTTGGCACACTTCCACACTGAGACGTAGCATTTTGGTTCACATTGAGAAGTACAGTAAGCTAATTGATTTCAGACGCTGTGATGGTACCAGGGAGAGTGCCGTCACTTCTAAGGGCATGACACACAGATTACAGTTATCAGTACACTCAATCAATAATTGATTCTCGGTTGAAAGAAGTAGGACGACGACGGCAGAAGCAATATGTTTTAACGTGGATACAAAAATGCTACAGTCAAATGGAGCCAGGACGAGGAACGGTCACTTATTAATTTCTTGTGTCCAACCTAGCAGGTTGATCATTAATATTCTACCGACATTTGAACCTTGACAGTGTTTTAACAAGAGAGAAATGTTAATACTAGGGGTGCGCCGATCAATTGGTATCGGCTGATATCAGTGGAAAAAGTACGGTATCAATATCAGCTGATACTTGCTCTAGAATGCCGATCCCCTCCGCTGATCAGTTGTGATATAAAGTTTTGTGGTGAGCTTTCGAGGCTCGCATTGTGATCATCCGTTGGACAGCAGCTAAAGCCCCGGTCCCAATCCGCTGTACTTGCAAGTGTGGACACCCCTAATATAGCCAGTAATACATTTAAACATTTACACTGCATGTATGTGATCAGTATTGGTATCGGCATTGGTCGAGTTCACTCAAGGAATGCACAGGGGAGAACATGCAAACTTCACACAGAAATGCCTGAGCAGGGAATCGAACCCGGGTCTCCTAGCTGTGCGACCTGTGCTAACCACTCGTTCAACGCACAGTTTTTGGCTAACATAATGAATAGAATACTGCAATATGAGGTATATTAAGAAGCACTGTGTTACAATGCCATCTACTGTACAGAGTTGGAACATCAAGCTACATCACAAGCAGTCCCAGTATAATGTGTTTATGAGCCTCCACACATACAGTAAATGTGACTGTAACTTACTTCACATGTTCCTTGAAGGTTCGCCCCGCAGGATGGAAAATGTGTTCTCCATCCGTGGTGATGATTGTGATTCTTGTGTCGCAGGATGGACGACATCCAGCTGTGCAAAGACATCATGAGTTTAAAGCAGGAGCTGAGGCAGATCGTTGCAGTGCCAGGTACATCTCAAGCCAATGCAAATATACCCTGATCATGAAGAAAGCCTTCATAAGAACATCTCTTCATGTTTTTTTGGAGCTATCCAACCAATATGTAAGCACGCAACATTATTTAAGTACATTTTCGGCATATTAACGTGAATACCACAACCTAATAAGTTGCGAATGGCATTGTTTGATCTCTTGTAATGTAAACAAACACATTTTAACAATACACGTTGCAGCTTAAAATGTCTAGTTAAAGTGACAAAATACACTAATATAACATTAAGTGAAAACATTGTACTCAACTGAATGATTCCTTACAACCGGTTTCCTTGTTTATGCATTTGCAGACATGCTAGGTGGTAGAGCTCGATGAAGGCCCTGGTGTCGCCATCCCATCTGTACAATTTTGCTGTTTTTTTTACATTTTCCCAAACCGTGACTTTATTACTGTAATAACTTTTTCAACAGCCTAATTTTCCACTGAAAAATAGATACAATATATACATTAATGTACAAAATGAATGCTAGCTAGCAAGCTAATGAATATGAACTAGCATATATTACAGTACTAGTGCATGACTCAGCATAAGACCATACTAGCTAGCTCTCATTAGCAGAGAAAGAATATCTAACACAGTTAGTTTACCTTAAACATGACGTTACAGCAATAAAGGGTAATTAGACAACATGTTTAAACACTTACAGATAATGTTTTGCCAAGGATTACAAAAGAAGTAGCATATGAAAGCACTTGTGCCGTTCTTAAAATGGCGCATGGGCTAAAGTGCCTGCTGCTTACACTGGGAGGCTGCTAGATGGCGCTGCCACGCAAATCCAATCAACAAAGAAGAAGCGAGGGTATTCGTAGCAACAGTGACATCTAACGGAAATACAGCGAATTACACCAAAACACAATGACTTCATTGTGAGCGGCAGAGCAAAGACTGTAGTTTAATGTTTAAAGTTTTTCCTCACATGAGTTTATTCTTGTAAAATTTCAACTTTTTTCTTCTTAGAGTAATGCTTTGTTCCCCTCTTAATATTCTGGCGGAACATAACTTTCTGCAACCTAATTTTCCAAAAATCACAATTTTATTCATTTAAAAAAGTAACACTTAAATATTTGAATTTGATGCTACTAAAATGACAATATTCTCATAACATTCTCTAATTATTCTCATTCAACATCTCGTTATTTAAAAAAATCTATTTTCTAAATATTTATACTTTCTTCTTGGTTTTCTCTTGTAATATTATGACTTTATTTCCATTATATAGTAACTTTCACTCATCCTAATTTTTCAAAAATTCCAACTTCATTTATTTTTAATGTTTCTCATATTCCAACTTTGAAAAATACACGGTTTAAAACTTAAACTCCATGCTAAGATGACATTTTTCCTCACAAGTTTATTCACATTTCTTTTTTTCAAACTTTTTTCTCTGTAAATATTGTGATTTTATTCTCATGAAATTACGTCAGTTTTCCTTTCTTCTTTAAATTGCTCTCTTGTAATTATGACATTATTAATATTTAGAGCTTTTTATTCAAATATTTTCACTTTATTCTTCTAACATGACTTTCCGCAAACTAATTTTCTAAAAATTACAACTTTATTCACTGTCGATTTCAAATGTTACAGCTTTAAAAAAGTATTTTTTCTTCAATATTTCAACTTTGTGCTAGTAACATTTTTTCTCCAAATATAGTATTTTTATTCATGTAAAATAACCGGATTTTTTTTTCCCATTTTGACTTTTAAATGTAATAATTGACTCATGCCTGTCCCCATCAAACATGCTGGTCGGGATGGCAGCCATTTTGAGAAGACACATTTTTATATTTCATCGGACAAACCCCAACAAATCACATGTGAAAAATTATTTTGCAATATTTTCATGACATTATTTGCTCAAGAAATGTGAGGTTTAAGATAACGGAGTGACTTAACGCACTACTGTGTTCAGTTTATAATCACCTTGTCCTGCCATTTCACTTCCTGCAGAAAAAGACAAAAGCAAGAAAGACAGGCAGCAGGAAGAGGAACTGATCCTGAAGATCCATAAACTGGTGCAGAAGAGGGATTTCTTGGTCGACGATGCTGAGGTGGAGAGATTAAGGTAGAGGAGTAGTTGAGTGGACGATAAATGTTGACGCTTATGACACCGTGGATGTTATCATGACTCAGGGAACAAGAGGAGGACAAAGAGATGGCAGAGTTCCTCAGGCTGAAACTGATGCCGCTGGAGAAGAAGCTCACGGTAAAACAAAGTGAGTTGCCATATTTGAAAACACACCAACAACTAAACGACCTCCAACGTATAAACTTCGCTTGTTCTTTTTTTCAAAAGATCCTCCGAAGCCCAGAAGACAAATCTTGGAGCCGCCGCCCAACAAACCCTTCATCTCCAAATCAGGCGTGGCCATCATTAAAGATTGCTGCGGCGCCACCCAGTGTGCCATCATGTAACTGATGGACATGCTTCAAGGGCCACGCCCACATCCCCTTGCAAACACGACTTCCATCATCACTTCCTGTGTATCGGAGAATCTGTTCTGCTTTGTGTTCCACGGTAGAGTCCATCAGATCATGTTTGCAATCCAACATGGATTCACACATTAAAAACATTCACAATATTACAATTAGAAATGAAATTATGTATAAATGTAATAATTCCATACATCCTTTTTCTTAAAAGCAGCATTAACATCCACAATTATGAATTGGAACCACAAGCACAATGTCCTACTGGGGGTTCTCTGATGCACACCAAATTATGTGGTTAACCAATAACCGGTCCAGGGTGTACTCTGTTCACTCGCCCAAAGAAAGCTGGGATAGGCTCCAGCATATCTGCCACCCTAAGTGAGGATAAGCAGCATAGAAAACGGATATGAAAGCAAAACAGATGTTTAGAAAGACAAATTCACTTTTTTATGCCACAAACGGGCTGCACGGTGGTCAAGTGGTTAGAACACAGGCCTCACAGGTTGGAGACACAAGTTCAATTCCACCCTGGGCCATCTCTGTGTGTTCCAAAAACATGCTAGGTTAATTGGCGACTCCAAATTCAATCCATTGGTATGAATGTGAGTGTGAATGGTTGTTTGTCCTGTGATTGAACATTAATGAATGCCACAAACAAGACACAGTAATTGCTCATCGATTCTTGAAATCTGGAATCCATACCAGGTGTATGAGATGTGTTAAGTCGCCATTTTATTGTACAACGTTGCAACGACAAACTACAGTCCCGTTAGGATGTGTTCATCAGCAGGCCAAATTTGTTTGTGGCGGCCTCAATGTATTGGTGGCGGTCTGCTTTAAATGAATGGGTGGGAAACACTGAGCATACATGCCACTAAAAGAAAAGAATACTTCTTTTAAGTGGGGCCATAAGCTATTTTTTGATGCTCATGATGATGATGATGATGATGACATCATCATCATCATCGTACCAGCGTACCAGATAGATGGGGGACGCAACAAAGAATGAAGTTCTACTTCTCAGGTGATGAACAAACACCATAAAGACTCACTGAAGTTTAGAAATATGATTATTATAATTACGGCAGATTTTAAAATCATATACGGTGGTGTGTAAGTGTTTGAACACTTCCTGATTTCTTTTTTTTTTTTTTTGCATGTTGGTCACACTTGAATGTTTCAGATAATCATGACAACACAACTGAATACAAAATGCAGTTTTTAAATGAAACTTAAGGGAGAGAAAAAAAAATCCAAACCAACATGGCCCCGGGTGAAAAAGTGATTGCCCGCAATTAAAAAACTGAGATTGAGAAGTATCAATCTAAGTGTCTGGAAAAAGTTATAAAGCCGTTTCTACAGCTTTGTGACGCCGAGGAACCACACTGAGAGCCATTATACACAAAGGGCGAAAAAAAAAATTACGCCAAGAGTGCAGCAACGACTCCTCCAAGAGGTCACAAAAGACCCCACAACAACCTTTAAGGTTTGTGTTGATGTCTGCATCATAAGACACTGGGCAAAAACAGCCTGCATGGCAGAGTTCCAAGACAAAAAGCACTACTGAACAAAAAGAACATTAAAGCTTGTCTCTATTTTGCCAGAAAACGTCATGATCCCCACATTTGGGAAAATACTCAAAAGTTCAACTTTTTGGAAGGTACATCTGGCGTAAAAGTAAAGCCACATTTCTGAAAAAAAAAAAAAAAAAAGATCATACCAATAGTAAAATATGGTGGTGGTAGTGTGATGATCTGGAGTCTTTTTGTTGCCTCGGGACCCGTAGGCTTATTGTGATAAATGGAACCTTGAATTCTGCTGTCGACCAAAAAAAAAGTCCTGAAGGAGAAGGTCCAGCCATCGGTTTGTGACTTCAGGCTGAAACCAACTTGGGTTCTGCAGCAGGACCAGCAAGTCCACCTGTGAATGAACACGTTGGAGTGGCCTAGCATTTTGTGCTCAGTTATATTAGACTAATATTTACTTTTTGTTTCATCTGAAATATGCAAGTGTGACAAGCAAAACAACTCAACTGGGAAGGAGGCTGTATGCTTTCCCCAAATATATTCCACGTGTATTCATGGTAAACTGCCAGCCACGTTAAAAGTGTATATGCACTGTTAGCATAATCATTCAAATTTGATTAATTTTTCTTTTTCATGTAAGGTCATGGCTCAGTCTTTGTGTTTATCTTGGCTGTGCAAACAAAGCTAAAGGATACTTTGGCTTTGCTTGTTGATACGGATTATTGCGACACGGCTGAGAAGCGGCAACTCCATCCTCCTTTGTGTTTTTGGGGTGAATATTTAACCAAAAAAATAAATTAAAATGCAATCTTCTAGTTAATGCTAACATTTCCATGTATGTTTGAGTGTCTTATAAAGATCTCACCTTCTTTCTGTAGTGCTAGTTCATTCATGAAATGTTGAAAATGTAAAAAAAAAAAAAAAATGCAGAAAATAAGCTGAAACTACCTGTATATATATGTTTAAATAAAGAGCATCTTTCAGAAAGCAGACAGTGGATTTATCTTTTAGTATCAAGCAGGAAATGAGGCAAAAGTTGATGCTTAGTGAGGTTTATTAACATAAATGTTGTTGGTCCCTTCGACAAATAACAGATTAATTAGCGGTGGTTGCGGTGTCACAAACTGATTACAAGGCAACAGTTTTACAAACAAATGCATGTTTAAATTTTTTGAAAAAGTAGAGAAAGCAGTACCGTGTTGTGAATGCAATACTGCTGAGTAAATGGGTGAAAAAAAAAAACAAAAAAAAAAACTTGACTTGCAAGACGAAGTGGGTTAGTAAAAAGAAAACGAGGCTAAGAATTAGTTTCTTTCTTCAACTTCATACGCAATGATTTCATGAACCACGACTATGCAGAAGTGCATATTTCAAGTGGTACAAAAGCAACCGTGAGTTAGATGCCACCAAGCAGCAAGAACTTGGCTTTACTCAAATAGACAAAGTTTAAAATAGATATTTCTTGGGAGAATTAAAAGCTCCTATAATTATCATCATCGTCGTTGTCAATTCCTTGAGCTGCATAGTATTCTATAGGGTAGGAGAGGGTATACATATTTGGCGAGTGAACAACAGGTGGAGACACAACTTCCAAACGCAAACTTAAATTCTCGTCGTGTAAGTGACGACAAAATTGAACGAGTAAACACGGCAAGTGGATCCTGCTGATGGAATGGGCTCTTAGCCATTCTCCAAATGTTTTTTTTTTTTTTCTTCTCTCTGAACAAAAACAGCCACTTGAGACATCCATGGTGCTTGTGTATCATGTTCAACTCAATAGCAAACCCACAGCATTTGGCGGCAGACCGGCAGACCACAAAACAGCAAAAAAGGGAACAAAACGGACACACGTGGGTAAGGTAAAAAAACCAGGCATGGCTGGGGAGGGGGGGGGGGGGGGGGTGCTGATCATTCCTTTGGCGCTGTGGCAAATACAAGCCATTGTAAATTGCCAGGCAGATTCCAGAGAGCCACGGCGGCTTCTCTATGTGGATTCTACGCTCTTGTGGAGCTCTTGTGGAGCTCTTGTGATGCTCCACTAACAAGACCACTATCCTGCCATAAAAAAATAAGCTTGGAGCATTCCACCGCTTCCCCATGACCCATCAAAAAAGGACCCCCCCCCCCCCCCCACGATCACACAGACACTACCTGCAGCAACAAGGTTGAGCCAAAAAAACTGAAAACCTTGAATATTTTAGTCGCGGCTGCAACAGGTGGCCTTGCATCCGAGAGGTCGGAAACTCGTTTTCTCGTCTGCTGCTGCTGCTGCTGCTGCTGCTGGGCTTACACCATGCATCAACTCGTGTATGCACACCGTGCATATGTCACACCACCGGAGAACCACCGAATACAGCTACAAGGTTCTGCAGCCTTGGTCAACGACACACACACACACACACACACTTGGTCCGGAGAGACCTGCGGTTCAGGCTCATGACCTTGTGGGCACACGTACCAGCGACTGCGTCACAAACAATGGCCATTATGTTCGATGTCAAAGAGGCAACCTCTTATGCCACCTTCAAAAGGGGGATATGGAGGTCTTTGAAGCATCAAGAGATTGGAAAGGAGCAAACAAATTTTGGGCCCAACTACAACGGAAATTCTGTATCTTGAAGTATAAACAAGGGGTTCTCTTTATAAATGATCAGTAGCCCTAAAAACTGTATTTTAGTCAAAGCATATGAAGCGAGAAATGACTTTAAGATCCTAAAACACAAGTGTGTTGTGCCACTCATCTCTGGCATCTCTCCAAATGTTCAAATGTTTGCACGTGGTGGCATCTAACTCATGTTTTGTTATTATCTCTCGACACCAGTGTTCCGATTGCATCTGGGAATAACATTTAATTTCCTGTGGGATGCAAAAAAAAAATTCCTGTAACAATGTAGGAGTTTAACATTTTGCAAACTGCAGAAAATCTGCAAAAGGCAAACAGATCAAAGCTTTTGAATAACTACGGACTGAACGAATGTGTGAAAGAAGAGTGCAAAAAGAAGAAAAAAAAAAGCCGGTTTGATTATGCAATGTCATGAAGCAGCAAAGCAAAAGACTCTCCGGGGTTAGTTTCTCTGCAACGTGATTAGTGCAGCCACTTAACTCTTCTGCTTAGAGTTGCACAACAGCTCAACTGGCAGGGCCTGATGTGTTTCAGAGACCTGATTTGAATGCAAAGTTGGCAGCTAGCTTGATTCGATTGCGGGGGCCTTTTCTGCCGGGACTGTCCAAAGTGGACAAAGTGGTCTTGGGGTCCGGGGCTGGAAGATGCTCACTAACTGCAGGTTGCGCTGCATCGGCTGCCATGTTGGGTTCTTGACTCTCTGAAAGCACAAGCATAGACTGAGATGGCACCAAATGGAAAGGTGGCCAATAGTATAAGTGTTCATTAAATATATTATTTTTCTCGCTTTAGTATGCAACGTGAGCTTGTGGACGATTTGACAAAAATGGAGGCTGACCTGATGTTTGTGGCGTAGGCGTGGTTTTCTCCTCGAAGCGTATCAGATCCGCCTGCTGCAGGACGACGGGGTCTGGGTGGAGTGGAGGTGACGGCAAGGAGGATGGTACCGGACCACAGAGAAGGTCGACAGGGGACTTCATAGACAGCAGCGCCGACTGTGGTGCCAAGTTGGCACCTGGAAGGTAAATGTGGAGGACAATTTCGCCCGTGTGAGTTAAGGCACACAAGAAGAAAACCTCTGTTCTTTCAGTGAGGACCCAAAGCTCGTGACCCCCATAGGTGAGGGGGGAACATAGATCTTTATAGATATAGATCAGGGGTCTCAAACTCAATTTACTTGGGGGCCACTGGAGCTCGGGTCTGGGTGAGACTGGGCGCATCAGGTTTTCCAAAAAAAAAAACGCATTTATTAAAAAAAACACATAGTTGGTGGGTAAACAAATTATTTTTTTGAGATTAAAATTAACAAAGCATTATTAGAGCCCTGTAGACATGACAAAACACAACTATAGTCACATTTATACTCTTTTTATTTACAACATATTGCGCAACTGCAGGGTCTTGAGACACATGCTAACTCGCAAACTAGAGAGCTAGCGACCTAAACGGTAGCCTTCAAGTTATTTCCTTTAAACTTAAATAGCCAAAAACTTACCACTTCCACACGGATAGGGAGGATAACTATTAACAGTTATTTAACCTTTAACACGAACATTAATCAAACGTAATAATTTTTTCTGCGTACATGATACCATACAGCATCCATATCAAACTTGCGCGGGCCGCACTAACATTAAACTTTCATATCAAGGCTGGGGCCTCAAACTAGTGTCCTGCGGGCCACATTTGGCCCGCGGGCCGCGTGTTTGAGACCCCTGATATAGATCTTTATAGACCAGTATATTGAGAGCTTTGGCAGTATAGTGACTGCATTACTACAGAAGCTGCTCCATCTGTCCACCTCCCGTTCCAACCATCCCTCCCTCCCTTGAGAAACTTCAACTCCTCCACCTGGGGCAGGACCTCATTCCCCACCTAGTGGATGCAATCCATCATTTTCCGACTAAGAACCATGGTCTCGGAGTATTTTTTTTTTATTTAAAATGTGTGTGAGGCACACTTAGTGCTTCAACTTAGATTGTGCATTTGGCATTCAGCTTGGTAGAATCCATCGCGAGTGAACATTGGCAATTGGAGAGGTAGGGATGAATCTAATTACCACAGTCAAATATGAAATTGGAGGCAAATGTCAACATCAAGATAACAGGAGGGTTTGGAGGCAACTGAGCCAGCTGGGTGTCAAAAAACTATATTCTTATGGGTCTTATTGGTCTTGGAAAACCTAGAAGTAAAACAGGGATCTACCATAGTATCTGATCAACATGCTATGGACCCCGCTAGTTTTTCCAATAGGAAAAAATAATGAATATCACCGGTTCCATAACCCCCCCCCCCCCCCAAAAAAAAACCCCTCAAACTTATATAAAGCAATCTTTTACTTGGACTCTGGGCTTCAGAACGTGTGGTGCTTGCGGGGCTGTCTCTGGGGCTCGCCACATTTTCTTCAGACAGGGGGCTGCTGGGGACTGAAGCGCTTGCCTTCACTGCATGACAACACCCAAGCCTGTTATTTCTCATGCGTGGAGATCACATTACCACAATGAATGCCGGCACTAAAGCATATTACCTTTCATATCGTTCTTCAAAACGATAATCCTCTTGTGACCGTGCCCTTTGATCCAGACCACCTGGTGACGACAGCATGAAGTAAAAGCTTCTGGCGTTGTGCATAATGCAATAACGATGCATCTCTAAATGAGCAAGCTCTGCCAATAGCGTATGTATTGACTGGAATCTTTTCAATATCTACTTATGAGTGCTATTGGTCAGGCAGGAGGTATGGGGGGGGGGGAGGGTTAGGTTAAAAAATAATAAAATCTCTTAATTCACTCTTTACCGCTTATCCTCCACCCTGGACTGGTGGCCAGCCAATCACAGGGCACATATAGACAAACAACCATTCACACTCATTCATACCTATGGACAATTTGGAGTCGCTAATTAACCTAGCATGTTTTTGGAATGTGGGAGGATGGAAAACATAGGTTACACAAGATTGAATTACTTTACGGCTTTTTGTAGAGCTTCAACTTGAGCACATCCTGCTGTCCCTTTAAGCATAACGGGCACAGCAGGAGGCTATCTGTAGCCTGGGGTTACAAACTGTGTCGGAGGAGGTCATTCTTTGATCAAAAGCGCCCCATTCACGGGACAGGGGACATCAGGAAGTCCCACCAAATGGTTGACCTCTCAGGCAGGAGGTTATCTAGCGTGGGTGCGACAAACCATGCCAGAAGAATGGGTGTGTAGGCTAACCCCCATACATCATTTGCATGCTCGTATAAGAGTTCCCTCTTGGCCCGACACCTACAGACCTCCGTGTGTCGTCTGACCCCTTTGTTTTGCAAAAGGTAATAAAAACTGCCAAAGTTGTGTATTCATCCGAGTCAAACTGGGGTTCTTCTAACTGTAAAAGTAGCAACAGAATTGAGGACGCACCTGCGGAATGGAACTGAGCAGTTCATCAGTGTTGGTGTATCCATAGTAGCGAGCCTCAAGGCTGTGGCCAGTGAACTTTGCATATGCTCCTTGGAACTCGGACAGGAAGATCTGGTTGTAATGGTAGGTGTGGAGCAGAGCGCGTACATTCCGAGCAAACTGGTAAAGCCTGGTCAGCCTCACCCACTCCTCACCGGGTTCACTTGCGGCGCGAGTAGCTTGAACTCCATCACATTCTTCGCGGTAAAGCTGTGAAAGAGGAAAGGTCAATCGCTGCCTCGACCACGGACCGCTCATAAAGTCCACTTCTCACCTCTACAAGGTAGGGCAGGCTCCTGATTAGCTCGCTGAGGGACAGAAACCCATATTCACAAGGGTTGAGAGGGACTCCGTGGACAGTCTGGTACTGCAGGCTCAGCACATCCACCTTGAGGCCTTTGTCAATGTGATCCTCTTGAGACATAAGCAGCGCCAGAAGCTGTGACGTCAGCAATCGTAGAGACTTCCTGTTTATGAGCTGAACTTCTCGGCCTTCTGTGCCATCCACGACCTTGAAATGGACGGAAAACAACTGCTTTTTCCCGCCACCAAAGACCAAATGATGAAAACATCAGATTGGAAGAGGTTTCTGTACCTTAACAACATGGCAGAGTTTGCTCAGCAATGCAGGCAGGGAGCAGGCGTCATAATCCTGCAGACGTAGACCATAACCAAAGGTCTTGGTGTACTCTGTGAGCAGATGGTTCACAGGAAGGCTGGAGTTTTTCTGGGCTCGCAGCAGCCTGACGAGTTGAGCCGCCAGAGCCTTGACGCGCTCCACCTCTGTTAGTGTCAGGATCTTCTCCTCTCCGCACTCCAACACCTAACAACGCGGTGGTGGGTTCAATCCCGAAAGCGGACTTGAAGCATGCGCGCATTTGTACTCACCATAAGGACTTCGGGGATGCCCTCAAAGAGATCCATGAGCTTGGTGAACCCATAGTAGCTGAGCTTACACTGGCGACCAAAGTGGTGGTGGTAGGTGGGGATGAATTTACTGAACGGCATTCGGCAGTGTGGCTGGTGTCGGAGTAGGTCCACAACCTCCTTCCCAAATTGCTTTGTGCGCTCTATTTCATCCCCAGTACGCTCTGTGGTTAAATATGACACAGGTTAGTCACATGCAATTGAGGATAAAACACATACTGACGGGTCATATTAACCATCAACTGTGTTTGTATAGCTGTTAACTGTGGTGTAATAATAATAATTATTATAATGATTAATATTATACCACAACCACCACTGTATAATAATGAATATACACATCATAAAGTGACCTTTTTTCATGAAATACTCTACTTCAGGGGTCTCAAACACGCGGCCCGCGGGCCAAATGTGGCCTGCAGGACACTATTTGGAGGCCCCGCCTTGATATGAAAGTTTAATGTTAGTTTGATATGGATGCTGTATGCTATCATGTACCCAGAAAAAATGATTACGTTTGATTAATGTTCATGTTAAAGGTTAAATAACTGTTAATAGTTATCCTCCCTATCCGTGTGGAAGTGGTAAGTTTTTGGCTATTTAAGTTTAAAGGAAATTCCTTGAAGGCTACCGTTTAGGTCGCTAGCTCTCTAGTTTGCGAGTTAGCATGTGTCTCAAGACCCTGCAGTTGCGCAATATGTTGTAAATAAAGAGAGTATAAATGTGACTATAGTCGTGTTTTGTCATGTCTACAGGGCTCTAATAATGCTTTGTTCATTTTAATCTGAAAAAAATAATTTGTCTACCCACCAACTATATGTGGTTTCTTAAGTTTTTATTATTTGCAGTTTTATTATTATTATTATTATATTTATTTATTACTGATTGATTTTCTTTATTCTTGATTTGTTTATTTATTTGTCATCTTATTTTGTGCAGAAAAATACAAATTAAGATATTTGAGAACAGTGGAATGTTTTATCAGAGCTTTTATTGTAGAAAATCGGAAACAAAGCACTGAAAAGGTTTGTATATTTTTCTGTTTTTAATAAATGCGTTTTTTTTTTTTTTGAAAACCTGATGGGGCCCAGCCTTGCCCAGACCAATGCTCCAGTGGGCCCCAGGTAAATTGAGTTTGAGACCCCTGCTCTACTTTATTGCAGACAAAATAAAGTTCCATCAGCAGTACCTCTCTTGGGAACAGAGATAACTGTATCCGTGTCCAGATGTGTGATGGTAATGGTGGTGTCTGGGATCTCAGTCAGCAGGTCGGTGAGGTTGCACGTGCCATAGTCTGTTACACTCCAGTCTCTGGAGAAGCACCTGAGAACATGTGGAATGCGTCCCAAATTTAATTCATCTGAATTCTATACAGTATAAGACCAATACGTGTTCATATGTTGACTGACCAATGGTATGCCTGCATGAAGTCCCTGATGGCAACTTGCTTACTGGCTTGAAATTTCAGGAGCTTGAGTAGGTCTTGAGTGAAACGCTTCACTTGAGCACGATGAGTGAGAGTCAGTAGTCGCTTAGTACCCATGCCCAAGATCTGAAATTAAACAAAAAAAAGAGATAATTCAACTACAAATCTTGATCACTGAAACTTCAGTAAAATGAATTACATTTTTACACCACAGCGTACATAAAAGTAATGATTTACAAACTATGTAACTTCACAGACTGCATATTTTATGTTACTCATTTCTGATTTGCTTGATTTCTCGTATTATTTCATAATCAAATAAGTTTAATACAATGTTTACCAATAGAAATTGCGCGTCTATGCACTTACAAATGGGGCAAAGAAAGACCACAAGATAGAAGCAATCAGCTAGCACACATTCATTGAATACAACTCTGACATTTTAATTTCCAAAAATGTTAACATTTTGCGATTTGTAGTGGCTTTCAATAAACTGTACATATGATCTTAATATATGTATATTAAGTGTAGGGTTGCTATTCAACAGCACAAATACGATTGTCAACATGGCATGAAAACTTCACAGGAAGCACAAGGAAGTCAGTCTGTTGACAACATTGCAATCCCAGCATTCAAGTACCTGTAGGACATGTGGCACAGCCTCCAGCAGCTCAAGCAGCTTTGAGTAGCCATAGTCCGAGACTCTGCATTGCTTGGCAAAATGATGATGGTAGGAGGGAATAAATTTGTTGATAGGTATGATGCAGGCTGATTGACACTTGAATAGGTCAATGATTTCTCTGCTGAATTGAATAAGTTGAGGGTTGCCCACTGGACTCTTGCATCGGTGGAGCCACGGTTCTGCAGAAAATAGACGGCATTTCCGAGAAGGGATTATCAGACACAGAAACTCTCTAAAATGATTTTATTTGTTCAACGTTTTTACCAGAGTTGGGCGCTGGTGGTTTGTTATGAATCCATTTGATGATTTTGAAGCCGTTCTGAGCAGTGACGATGGTAATACCAGGGACGCACGTGATTAGGTGTTCCAGAGGAACACCGCCTTCCATTGTCTCGCTGCCCAGCTGGAGCTGGCTGAACTTGGCTTCATAGCAGTCTGGAAAACTATTCGAGATAAAATAATTATCTCATCCGCTCTGATTTTGAGAGTTTACCCACTAAGAAAAACATGAACAGTCCATATTTATATGGTGTTATTTTAGCAGACAGATAATTATGACATGGTGGGAAAACCATGGAGCTAATTTCTAGTATTGACAATGCTATGACTGCTGTTCAACTTAATAAAAAATATTCATAATTAAAATCATTATTAATAATACATTTTATTTGTTGGTACTTTCAAAACACCCAAGGTCACCGTACACGCAAAAATAGAACAATCGATAGTCACCTGAGGAGAGGAAGTGTCCCTTCGTGTGATTGCAGCAAAGTATGGACTTCGGAGGCTAAAGTGCTTATAGACATGACCACAAATGGAATTTTGTAGGAGTCTGGGTCAAAGTCTGCCTCACTGGGAAATGGAAAGAATATAAATCAAGGCTGGATAGTCAGCATGAAAACATGGTTGACAGCACAACAAACAAATAAGCCAATATTCAAAATGCATAAAGGTCTGCAATTAAGATCATTCTAAGTGAATGCAGAATCAAGCAAGATGCAACAAGACTTCACATCTTGTCACCATATTCCAGTAATAAAAAAAAAATTGACACTTAAAAACAAACATCAGGGCTCTACGTTAAAAACAAAATTACTTGCCCATGGGGAATCCTTGTTCACCCAACAAGAACCGCTTTAAAAAAAAACTCTTGGCAGTATGGCATGCTAAAGTGCACTTGCCCGACGGGAATATTAATGATTGGATTTACTTGCCCGAATTTTGGTTTAACTTGCCCCGGGCCATCGGTACATCGTTATTGTCGAGCCCTGAACATTTGACAAGCAACTCACGTGTGCGTGTGTGGAATGTGTGCCACATTTGTACCTGAAGGCTTGCTGTATGTAGTGTTGTCTGCAGACAGGTTCATGGTACTCCAGCTCTTCAAACACCACAGGGCTGCCGCTTGCTGTGGAGGAGCACTCCTGTGACTGGGACGATCCCAGTGGGCTCTGACGGACTTGGCTGCCGGGCAGAAGGCACACAAGCCTTGAGCCGCCCTGTTCCCGAACTGCCACTACCTCTGGTAACTTGTAGAGATCGCTTATCACAAGCTTACGAGTGTATCTGTAAACAGGAAGAGGGTTGGAGGTACATGCAGTTCATAACATCATGTTCTTGCATTTTGGTTATGGTTCAATGGCAGGAGGTGTGAAACCAACATACTTCTTCTCATAGACCTCAATGAACTTGAAGAGAGGAAGGCAGCTGGCAGGTGCTTCCTGAAGAATGTTGATGATCTCTGAGCTGATAATTTATGCATAAAACACACAAAAAAAGCCAGATCAACCACCATGCAGTTCCAAACTACTGGTAACACAGCAAACGAGTTGTACCTCAGGTTGGCCAAGGCTTTGTTGTGGCCACCAGTGATCAGAGACACCTGGATCCGTTTGCTTCCCACTTTGTAGCGATGAAGCCCGCTCACAGCACTGATGGCCTGCTGCAAGGACAGCATCTGGATTGTGGCTTTTAGTTGATAGTCTGTATGGGGACTAAGCTCCACTGTTTTTACCTAAAAATACAAAACAAATAATTAAATTAAATTGCCCTGTGGATGAAATTACTTCAACTTTTTGCTACGATATGGCCAGACAGAGTGGTTGTTGCAATATGTAAATATTGTGATACAGCTGACATTCAAAGACATACCCGCCCATATCGGGAGAAGGTGTCACGTAGAGTTTGTTGTACTTCCTTGCGGGACATCCTGTAGTCAAGATTGGCCACCTGGATTTCCGCTCCTTCTGAAAACGGCTCAGTTGGACCTTCGGCACATGGGCTGCGAGAAGGAGCAAGTAGGGGAGAAGAGCGGCTTGACAGGCAGGGTGATGCAGTCCTTTTGGTGAAGGGGAAAAACATCTTAGGAAATAAGCAACGGTACAACTATATCAGGGGTGGGCAAATATTTTGACTCACGGGCCGCATTGAGTTAATAAAATTGTCCTGGGGGGGCCATATTTAACACACACGCACTCTATTTTATGCTTATAATTTTCCTTGATTTATTTGTCAAATTTTATCTATGAAAGTGTTATACTATAAGCTGTTTAAAGGAGCACTTTAAACACCAGACCCCATCAAAATATGTTATTTAATTTTACATTTTTTTTTTGTTTTTTTTTACTAAATAAGACATCCGACTTGCAAGTCAGGTTGCCAGTTTGTATGTTAAAAGATGGAAATACTTAGAAAGCAACTAGCGGGCCGGATTCAAAGGCTTGGTGGGCCGCATGTGGCCCCCGGGCCGTAGTTTGCCCACCCCTGAACTATATGTATGTATAATTACTGGTGCTTTATTTCTCTAGTGTGTGTGTATTAAATCAGGGAAGTCACCTGGAAGACCAAGAACCCTGAGACAAAACAAGTGGGCTGAAGCTTCTGTGTAGGTTCAGCTTGCTGAATGCAGAGGGTGTGCTTATATGAAACTCAACCAAGCCTCTGCCCCCTTGTTCCACAGGAGACTCTGTCCCACTGCGAGGATTTGAACCATCCTTTCTACACGGACAGATGAAACATGAACATTTGTTTAAATAAACAATCTTACAAAGACACGGTTCATAGACAGTAATACTTAATACTGATCCGTTCTCAGGATGCAAAGTTCAATTTGAGGTATTTTGAAACGTAATCGTGATAAGTATATATTATTACCCATAATGAAATCAATGTTAATGAATCACTTTCCCCTTTCAATGTGTGTACCTTCTCCTGTAAAACGATTCTCCACTGAAGCCAGGTTTTGACAGCTGCTCCAATGATCTTGCATCAACGTCATTTGGACACCCCTTACCCATCTGGTGGAAACCAACCTTAGGTTTGTCGTCTGTATTATCCACCTCCTGCATCAAAAACACAAGTGTCTGATATTAGACATTGAATGACTATAGTGGTTGTGTGGGTGGCGTATTTCAAAAGCAGAAAGGTTTAGCCACCAGGGGTCAGGCTTTTCATCATGAAGAGCTGCAGGCAGTAGTTGCAGGCAGAGCGCATGAAGCAAACTTTGGACAACAGACAAAACAAGTCGCACATTGAGCGGCGGCGGCGGCATACAGGCTCAAGCAGAGCTGGTACTATTAATTGCTTGGTTAGTTGCAATTAACTCATGCATTAGTACAGAAAACATGCAGCACATGAGGTAACGCACAATGCAACAACTATTACAAGCCAGCAAACACACATGCTTAATGTTAAGCAAGCAGCAACTACAAGCTTAGTCAAGGCAGCAATTAGGAGGACACTGGAGGGAAAGATGCAACTGCAAAGCAGCTCGTACAGGGATAGAGCGCAATGGAGGTAAACCGGGAGCAGGCACTGACGAGTCTGCTGACCTGATGGGGCTTTGCTGGAGCGCCACCGGGAGGCCCTGAGCAACCCCTCTTTGGGCTGTAAGGCCTTTCAGGCACTGGGCCAGGGGTGGAGCATGGGCGGGTTGCTCGCCGTGCCCTCCTGGGCGACCTTGGCTTCTCCAGTGGCAGAAAGGACGAGGAGGATGTTGCTACAGGTGGCGTTAAAACCCCGCCCTCGCTTTGATAGGGCAGGGGCAGTGTCTGAGTCAGGGTAAAGTGACGGGGTTGTGGCTGAAGCTCAGACTCTACACTTGCATCGTCTTTGGGCCGTGGAGAGACAGAGAGGCTGATTCGGTGGCCAAACACGTCCTCGTTTTCCATTCGCTTGCGGGCACGTGCCGCTGCCTCGGGGCTGCCAAAACGGAGGACAGCTGTGCCCTGGGACATGCCCAGCACCTTGCCCCCACAGTTGTCTGACAGGCGGCGAAGCCTGAGTTTCACAGCGTTCCACAGGCTCTTGTCACAGTTGACAGGAAGGTTGTGCACATAGAGCAGGTTGTAACTGGGCTGAAGGAGGGGAGGAAAAGACGGGCCTGTCTTGGGTTTGTATGCTTTACACTGAAATATTGTTGTCCTCCTTTTTAGTAGAAGAAAATAAATTACTGCTGTGTGGCTTATGATTAGGAAAAGTTCTTATGTCTAAAATAAAATTATGTAAACACATTGAACCTAACCTTTTATAAGTGTATACTAACTAGCGCCGCATTCATTGAAGCCATCCCTTTCCTTTATCGAAAGGAAACAGTTGTGTGTTTTCTTAAAACTCCTACCTGTGTTTTGACAAGCATGCGTAGCGGCAGGTCAGCTGTGATTTCTTGAAAAGACACATGGCAGTGGGCGTGTTGCAGCAGGGCCTGTGACGTATGGTTACCGTGGACCAGGATTACTTGGAAACCATGGCGATGGCGCAGGTCGCTCAACTCGCTTGCAAAATTCACATCCGCTGTTGACAGGAAGGCATGGAAGCGGCTGTAGAATTATTTGTTAAAAAATAAGGCCATATGATGTATGAGTATGAGATTAGAACACACATGATACTAGAACCACAGTTGCGGGTGCAGTGTGGGTCTCAGCAAAGCGCCGTAAGCTCTGTCGAAGCTTGTCATCAGCAGCATTCTTGGCTGTTGCATTGATGTGTGCCACAGTCACCTTTTCATACAAAATAGGATTACATGATTTTATGCTCAGGTGTTTTCTACCTTATGAACATTGTTGATAATCGCTTACCTGGCAGTTGTTGAGCTCTTGAATAACGGCTTTACTCTCCTTGCTGATGTCACAGACGCATATGAACTCTGCCTCACGGTGGCCCTGGAAAAAACGGCTACGGATACGCTCGACCACGACCCCGGCTGACCGTCCACTTGGCACGCTGCAGTTCTCAATGTCCCAAAATACTCCCACTGGGGGGATGCTCTCTGTGCCACCACTTTCTGGAGAACCTGACCAACAGAGCTGAGTTGAGTGTTCTGTGCATGCACAGGGAAATGTGATGTATGCGTTGTCCTGAAAAACTAGCGGCTTTCATATTGTATCCCGAGAAGGAAATAACTTACTAATTGAAAATTTAAAGCCGTCGGGTAACATGCATGACTTCAAAAGTGTACTAACCATACTTCTGGCTAGTCTTGCCCAGGCTGAGCGGCACACTATCAGATGCGGTGCCACAGCCATTACAAATGGGGACCGACACAGGGGCTGTTTGGGGAAGAGGAATATTGGGCCACACCTTTTCTGATTCAGACACCAAACCATTCATTGGCTGCAAACAGGCACAAATATTACAAACGTATGCATCAGTCACAAGTCTCAACAATACAAAAGTGTACAAATGTCCAAGTCAACTTAAGAGACGCTCATCAAAAGAAAGATGACCAGTGTACAAGAATTTCACCAACCTTCAACAGGCACTCGTGGCAGTAGTGCACCCCCTTGACACAAACCGTGTGCTCAACATTTAGATGCATAGGATTAGAGCAGAGACGTGCTGATGTGGTTGTGGTGGTGATGGCGGCGGTGGCGGTGCTAGTGGTAGGGTGATCATAGAGTGCTGCCCTTCTCTGGCTTCTTCTGACCATCGGACCGCAGTCCACACCACAGATATAACAGCCAGACGAGGCCAAGCGAGAGCCATGCAAGGGAGCAGGGACAGTAGAAACAGGCGGAAATGAAGGAGCCAAAGGGGCTGAGGAGGAAAACAGTCTGGGCTGATTGCATGGAGGAGCTGCAGCTGGGTAGGTGTGAAGGAGCCCTGAGCAGCAGGGGGGATGGGTCTGTGCTGAAGAAGCAGGCTGGGAGGTGGTGACAAAAGATGGCCTTTGATGTTTGTAGCCACAACTGAGCTGCGAATCACAAGCGTAGCCGGGGCCACAGCTCCAGCTGTGCTTGTGCTGATCAACAGTCGAGGCTACGGAGCAAGGTCCGGACCTACCAACGCTACCGCTGCTGTAGATGGGTGTTGCCAATAAGTCAGGGGCTATGTAGCCCGAGACGACACCAGCTTTACTACTACCTGCAACCACTCCACCTTCCGATAACCCATAGCCCTCTGTGATACAGTAGTCACAGTGAGCGCATGCGCTTACTTTCGGGCTAGCCCCCTCTTGTTGCTGGTGCAGTGGACGCTGTTTTTGATGGGGGTCATGTGTAACATGGGGAGGAAGCATACACGGAGGGGGCAAAGGGACAGGGGCCAGAGAGAAGAGCTGGGATTGCTGGGATGATAACACATGGTGCAGAGGGGGAGGAGGGACATCCTTCAATTCCAGCACAGTGTTTCTGCTGTCCATGTCATTGTCCTGGAAGAGATAACATCAGTACATTAGCAAAAGCAGGATATCTGACAAAATTAGAGTTACTTTATTCGTTAAACATTCCGAAAAGATAGTGATGGATGTATACTGTTGAACAAGCATTACAATAAAAATGATTGATGAGTATCTTGTCAGCCTATGTCCATATAAGGTCTTTCCCAAATTCTTGGAAGACTCCCTTTTTTGGCATATCCCGTCTCAACTGGGTGAAAAGATGGCATTTCTCAGTTTAAAAGAAAGCTGTTACTGCTGTTAATGCTGAATTTCTTTACATTCAAATATCATGATACTTTTGTTTTACATTTGTTTAGGGCTGCAGCTATTGAATATTTCAGTAATCGAGTATTCTACCGAATTGTTGGTCGATTAATCAAGTAAACTGATAAAACATATTTTTGCTTGTTTAAAGCGAAATAATAAATTCACAAGAATTCATTCATCCGAATAATCATTAGAGCCCGACATTTGTTTATTCTAAATAGGAGTTGTTAACAAGTTATTGTCTAACATTAGAAAAATGGGGTTTACCGCCTCTTTACAGATTGCATTGCGTCTGGGACACAGGGTCCGTACCGATTAACATCACTCATCAATAATGCATACATTACACATTACAGTAGATCTGCTTTTTGACGCGAGTGTTACATTCCGGTGTACTGTACTGATTCGGTATTATTTTGATATACCTTTTGAATAATTAGCCAATATGCATTGATTATGAACAAATATTGGGCATTAGAAAGCAGACAAGCTAGATAAAATGTCTAAGTTTTCAATAATAAAACTCAAACAACTGCAAAAAATGCGAAATCATCGCCCTGAACTTGACATTCGTACAGCAGATCAGAACATACCTTTTTATCTGTTTGAGAAGGGACAGGTGCATCATTGGTCGTGAAGCAGTCTTTGAGTTTCCATAGGGTCGAGCCTTCTGTTTTACGATGATTGAGCCATGGTGACGTTGTAGGGCTGCACTTGGATCTGTCCTTTCCCGGTCCTTCCATCATACAACCCGGAGAGGTCTCTCACCATTCTTTTATCTCCTCCCTCGCTCATTCTTTCCCACTAGAAGAAACGAAAGTGCAGTGTTAGCGGAGAAGACCTTGGTGAGTCACCTGCCTTTATTATACAACAGGCTGTAATGTTCTTGTGCAAGTGCATTTGAGTGACCAATGTGACAATGTGAAAAATTGCAAACCCAAAAAAAGTGTTTCCAATTCAACGTCTTATCCCTCACTGTGCGACTAAATTTGCCTGTTAAAGTGGAACTATTATGCTTTTCCCAATTTTCTGACTTATAAATGTTATTGTGTTGAGTGTTGTGTTAAACAATGCCAAAATTTCAGATAATGAGTTTTGCACATTTGGAAGTGAGCCCTTAAAGATGTTTGGGATGTAAATTGTATTTTTAAATTGCTCGCTATTGAGGGGAGTTGATACTCAACTGTACTTTTGCGTTCATGTTTTATATTAGCTATGACTTATGTAGTGCCACACTAGTGCACCAACAATTCTAATGGTGAGATATTATTGTATTCAACATACATATTCAGTATCAATGGTGAGGAACTGAGCTAAATAAAATATGTAAACAACATAGTATTACTATACTACTGTTAGTATGATCATTGTTTACATCATGTCTTAATAGTTGTACCCCAGCTAAATGGAGTCAGCCCTCCGCTACACCACACAACACTCCATGACGACTCAAATGCTGCAATACAAAATTACATACAACAAAATGACATTCTTTCTTACAACATAATCTGAGAGAGAATGTCAACGATAGGGGACTGAGGCCAAAACAAAGGATTTTAAACCTTGAAATAATGGTTGATAAGGTTTAAACGTTTGTTGATGTTCATAAACTTTGTTACAATGGCATTTTCTATTTCATATGTATATTTGATACAATTTATATTTTTTTCTATTAATGTTACAGTATTGGTTGTAAGCTGTAATGCATTAGAGTTGTTTGGTATTAAATGTCATTTTGTAAAAATGTGTTCCTTTCATTTACAAAAAGGTGTTCTGAGGTATACAGGCTATAAAAACTGCAATAAATCTCTACAATAAATGTGCAATAACCATGCAATTAACAGTGCAATAACCGTGACCTGGTAAAAATGTACATGACTGTATATGTTTTATATCATTTCTGATTTGTATTTCTATTACACTGTTTTTGCACTTAATCTGCTCTTGTGTGCTACTGTAAAGCTGAAATTTTCCCTTGTGGAACTAATAAAGTCGACATATCTTATTTTATATAACATTGTAATAATTTCTTTGTGGCTTCTGCCCCTTGGCCCTTGGTTTAAGGGTTTATGGGTGGGTAAAATGTGGGGGAAGTGCTAAGGATTGGAATTGGGATTCAGCCTGTGTGTTACATATGTGAAAAAAATCATTTCATTATGGCGAGACAAACAATGCAGGTCAAAATATGCTATACAGTTAAATATATTCAAGGGAAACATAACCAGCATCTCAGCTTTGTATTATAGCTGACAAAGCAAATACTGTGTACTTGTTCTGATGTGAGGCTGTGTTTGATTGTGTATCATAGAATCACCCCAGGGCCAATGATAAATGGACGCAAACCCCACATGACCCCGGGGATTTTTGGCCGGCCTGAGGTAAACAATATTGACGTAATGTTTCCAAGCACGTTAGCGACAAGCTAACCATTGACTAACTAAACGTGTAACTTAAACGACGTAGCCTAGCTAAAACTCACATCAATTTCAAGTCACCCGGTGGTGCTATATCACGCTACATTCAAGCTAACAATGATTACCCTAATTTTCTAACGTCCACGCAGCCGGGCGCACCAGTGTCATTTATAAGACTTTTTGGTTAACGCCATTCGATAATATCATGCGGTGTCTAACGTAAATAGTAGTTTAAATACCTGAGGCCTCGTTCGTCACATCCTTCTCAAATTGTCTGCTCCACTCCTGCCAACGGTTTATGAAACCCCGCACCTTTTTGTAACCTACATCTGCCAGAAATCACCGACAACTGTCGTAAACACCAAAAGTCTTATTTTGCTGTGGTGCTGATCGTGGCGGTTACGTCACTTCCGGTGAACAGAAGTGGAGTAAACTACGGCCGGATATACACTTTTCGAGATTAAAGCGAATAACAGTGTATGTTGCTGAAATTATTTGCTCCGATTATATTAGTGTGCATGGTGTAATTCATGAAAACATAAAATAGTTAAAATAGAACACAAGACGATCGAAAACAAGTGTCTCTCAGCGTAAGGCATAAAAAACAACGATTGTCACGAGTCAATTTGCTGATTATTTATCCCCCATCTCTTTGGGGTGGGCGGATGTGACGTCATCTGAGACCCAGCAATCGTAAAGACAATATTTTGTGATGAGATAACACAATTTATCTATACAAAACACTGAGCTATCTAACAAAATATACATCTGTCATGGTGACTCAGGTTTTGCTTATTTGACAAAACGATTCATACAATTACCCCAAACTTTCGGTTGTCACCCATTCATTATTATAATTGTTAGACGTTTTGTGCACAGCTTTTTGTATATTTCACTTTATCTGTTTGTCTATTGTACACATCACAAAATGGACGTGCAATGTAACGCTGTCATTTTTTGTGATGAAAATGTGCTTGCTATTAAACAGTCCTACACAGTCAATTATTTGAAAAATAAACAATTGGCAGTGTTCTCTCGGGTTCGCTGTGGCTGGGAGCCACTAGCGCCCTCTGGTGGCCACCGTGTGAGTGCCGCTGTAACGGCACAGCACTGCAGGTTCAACCACCATCCAACCAGTGAAGAGCTGTCTGGACAATAGCAGCTCATAGTTCCATGCATTGTTGCTCTACTTCTGCTCTCGTCACTTCATTTGTAGTAAATTTAAAAATATATATTAATCAAATAATTATTGTTTTGGTGTCCTCACGTCATGGCAATTGCACACGTAGCAACAGAATATGTTTTTTCGGATTTTTTGTTGAAGGACCCCACGGAGGCTAAGTACAAAGGGATGCGCCTGGAGCTGGCTGTGGACAAAATAGTAACATTTCTAGCCGTGGGGCTACCTTTGTTTCTCATCTCGCTCGCTTTTGCTCAGGAAGTATCCGTAGGTGAGTTGGTGTGAATATGCAATTATCGGCCATCCTCCAGACACAATCCACGCTTACATGTGAAAAATGCAAATTCTTTAATGTAACTGTTATGCTGGATTTCCTTTTTTAAAATATATATAGATAATACATGCATGAAATGTGTGCATGACTTTATAGAGGTTTATGAAAGGCTGACAGCATTGTAATGGCTCCACCCTTGTACTTTAAATCACGCCCCTGTCCTGCAGCTGTTGCTTGAAGATATGAAATAATGAAACATGCATTCTTCTTCTAACTTAAAACAATAAATATTAGCTTTTAAAAAAGATGTTTTGCAAAGCGACATTTGAGATGACTTTAATATATCTATCCATTAGTCCACTATATAACCTGGTCAGGGTCACAGGGAAGCTGGAGATTGTCACTCAATCACAGGGTTGACAGACTATACACTCATATTCCACATTAATATTATGCACTGTGGGGCTATAGTGTGGTTTGCCACTTTGATATTATTATTTGTATAGTGAATACACTGCATTTCTGGAGGAGTATGTGGCGACCTTTAGAACCAAATAAAAAAGCTGCCAGGCTTTTGAGGTCATTTGTGCCTAAAGAGCCTCCTTTTGTGTGTCCCTGAGATATTTAATGCTAATGAGCTAATTTGCGAATGAGTGACATTGCAATAACTGTATCAGTAGTTTGGCAAATAATGACTTTTGATTGAAACTGTGAAAAGGGTATTGAACTTATATTATATCATAGCTTCCATATTATTATAGTTTAGAGCAGGGGTGGGCAAACTACGGCCCGGGGGCCACATCCGGCCCGCCAAGTGTTTGAATACGGCCCTCCCAATCTTTCCAAAGTATTTAATTTAAACTCAACATACAACCTGGCATCATGGCCTGAGCCAACCTTTTGATGGTTGTATCAATTTCGTTGTTTGACATGGTCTGTTGTTTACAAAGTGCTCCTGAAAAAAGAGACACAAGCACATAATAATAATAAAAATTAAAATAATAATTATTATATTATTATTATAACTATTATGATTATTATATTTATTATATTAATGCTAATTATTATATTAATTATATATAATAATATTGTTATATTTGCATATTTTACATAATAATAATATAATAATTATTATTTTAAATTTATTTTAATTATTATAATATTTTATTATTTTTAAAATATTTAAATATAAATATAAAATAATAAATAATAATAGCAGATTGCATGACAATTTTACAGATACAATAATACCAGGTGGACTGTTACGTGTAAAATATATAGTCTGCCCCCCCCCGGAAATTTTGTTATATCAATGCGGCCCGCGAGTCAAAAAGTTTGCCCACCCCTGGTTTAGAGCCAATACAGTAGGGGCATCACAAGATCTTGCGAGATGAAACCGTGAAAATATTTCTCACAAGAACAGGGCGGCAGAAACGAAACCAAAGACAGAATTGAAACCGCAGTATTTACGCACACTATAAAACCTGCAATCCACCGTAACTCTGTGTTCCCAGTATAACTCACTTGTGACTCTTTTTTCCATGGGAGTTAGAGAATTGCCGCCGTGTTTAATTCTAAATTTGATCAAAGTTAACCAGTAAGTAACCAGATCAAAACATGACAGCTGGCATCTATTTTACTACATGTTGGCGGAGCATGCTAAACATTAAAGGAAGTGTAATATAATCTCATGCAATCTATTTTACATAAACACCTCTACTGTGTAGATTAAAAAACAAAAACAATTTAAACATCAATACTGTGCTCCTTCAGGTACACAAATCAGCTGTTTTGCCCCCACCAATTTCTCCTGGAGACAGGCAGCGTATGTGGACTCCTTTTGTTGGGCAGCAGTGCAGCAACAAGCTGACAGTTCACCGCTATGGCTTCACAAGGTACCTTTTAAAAAGCATTCACTGCCAGGGAAAACAATACAGTATATAAAGCAGGGGTCTCAAACTCAATTTACCTGGGGGCCACTGGAGCTAGGGTCTGGGCAAGGCTGGGCCCCATCAGGTTTTTCCAAAAAAAACCACAAGATGAAAAATAAATAAAAAATCAAGAATAAAGAAAATCAATCCATCAGTAATAAATAAATATAATAATAATAATAAAACGGCAAATAATAAAAACTTAAGAAACCACATATAGTTGGTGGGTAGACAAATTATTTTTTTCAGATTAAAATGAACAAAGCATTATTAGAGCCCTGTAGACATGACAAAACACGACTATAGTCACATTTATACTCTTTTTTATTTACAACATATTGCGCAACTGCAGGGTCTTGAGACACATTCTCACTCGCAAACTAGAGAGCCAGCGAAAACTTACCACTTCCACACGGATAGGGAGGATAAGTATTAACAGTTATTTAACCTTTAATAAATAAAAATAAAATCAAGAATAAAGAAAATCAATCAATCAGTAATAAATAAATATAATAATAATAATAACACAGCAAATAATAAAAACTTAAGAAACCACATATAGTTGGCAAATTATTTTTTTTCAGATTAAAATGAACAAAGCATTATTAGAGCCCTGTAGACATGACAAAACACGACTATAGTCACATTTATACTCTTTTTATTTACAACATATTGCGCAACTGCAGGGTCTTGAGACACATGCTAACTCGCAAACTAGAGAGCTAAGCGACCTAAACGGTAGCCTTCGAGTTATTTCCTTTAAACTTAAATAGCCAAAAACTTACCACTTCCACACGGATAGGGAGGATAACTATTAACAGTTATTTAACCTTTAACATGAACATGAATCAAACGTAATAATTTTTTCTGGGTACATGATACCATACAGCATCCATATCAAACTTGCGCGGGCCGCACTAACATTAAACTTTCATATCAAGGCGGGGGCCTCAAACTAGTGTCCTGCGGGCCACATTTGGCCCGCGGGCCGCATGTTTGAGACCCCTGATATAAAGTGTGTGAGGCGTATTGAAGAGAGAAGGGTGGCTGACTCATGTTTTTTTGCTATTCGATCGACTGTACAGTAAATTACACAGCAGTATCGTCATATGCAGATCATGAAGCCGCAAGAACGAATCAATGCAATGATTCTCTTAGTTCATCGTGTCCCCACTTTGTTTACAAAACACCATTTCAACACAAATCTATCCTCTTGTCTCTTTTTTCATTCAGTTCTTTCCATACATCCTGCTTTCACTGGCCATTCTTGTGTACATCCCCGCCCTTTTCTGGCGCTTCTCCGCAGCCCCACATCTATCCTCGGACCTCAGTTTCATTATGGAGGAGCTTGACCGCTTTTATAATCGTGCCATTAAATTGGCAAAGAATCTTGCGTCCTTGAATACTAAAGATAAAGACGGACCCAATGACACAGCGAGGTAAAAACACCCAAGTACTGTACTTTTCATGTTTAAATTAGGATTTTAGTGGGGAGAAGGATGCTGTTTTTGTAATGTGTACAAGCAACTAACTCCATTGTTGTGGTGTTTTTTTGTTTTTCTGTGTAGCAGTGCTCTGGAGTTGACAGAGAGTTGCTTCAAATACCCCTTAGTTGAGCAGTATCTGAAGACCAAGCGCTTCTCACACCGCCTCGTAGTCACGTACCTGGCATGTAGGAGCTTGACTCTGCTCATCCTGCTTCTAGCCTGCCTGTACTTGGGATACTACATCCAACTGGCCTCCCTCACCGATGAGTTTCCTTGTGATCTGCGGACAGGGGTGCTAACGAACGATAGCGCTGTGCCCTCGGCCGTGCAGTGTAAGCTCGTGGCAGTGGGCGTCTTCAGGCTGCTCAGCTACATCAACCTGGGGGTGTATGTGCTTCTCGCTCCGTTGGTGGTATACGCTGCCGTCGGGCCGGCACGCCAGAGTTCCGGCTTCCTTCGGCCTTATGAGATGCTGCCAGGCTTCGGCGCTTTGGGCGTTGTCACGCCCTTCTACAACGACCTTAGCATCTATTTGCTCTTTTTGCAGGAGAACCTGAGTGAACTCAAGTCCTTTAAGTGTCTGCAGGTGAGCAACAGTAAGCAAATACAGAGTTACATGCTTTTAATTATCACATCCAATTAACAGGTGCTGGAGTTGTTGCAAGAAGCCGGCGATGAGGGCTTTGACGCCATGTGTCTGCTGCGAATGCTGGGTCAGGTGAAGACAGATGTGATAGATTGTAAGAAGGCATGCCCACGAAAGAAAACTAATGAGGTCACGGCATAATTAACACTGAGGTAAGGGTGTTATAGTCGCTCAAGTGACATTCATTTCATTTACAGCAATAAGGGTGTGATGTCATTTCTGCTCCCTCATGTACAAGCTTCAATAGGGATCTCTTAAAGGGGAATTGCACCTTTTGGGGGGAATTTAGCCCATCATTCACAATCCTTATGTTGAAACATGAATACATATTTATTTCCCTTTACTGTGCATTATAACACAAGAAGATGAGTTAATATGAGCTAGCTAACAACGTATATATAAAAATACAATATTCATTCATTCATTCATTTTCTACCGCTTTTCCTCATGAGGGTCGCAGGGGGTGCTGGAGCCTATCCCAGCTGTCTTCGGGCGTGAGGCGGGGTACACCCTGGACTGGTCGCCAGCCAATCACAGGGCATAATACAATAATACAATATATAATATAATATATATATAATATATAGTATATAATATAAAAAATAAATATATAAATATAATATAATACTTATTTTTTATTTTTACTTATTTATTATTATTATAATAATAAATATATAAATATATTATTATTATTAATAATTATTATTTATTTGTTTTTTTACTTATTTTTTTTTTTTTTACTTAATTATTATAAATAATAAATCTAAATATAATATATATAATATATCATATAATAAATAAATATATAAATATAATACAATACTTAATTATATTATTTTTTAATTTTTTTACTTATTTATTATTATTATTAATTATTATTATTTATTTGTTATTTTTTTACTTATTTATTACTTTATTATTATAAATAATAATAAATATAAATATAATATAATACATATTATAACTATTTTGACACTAATGCCCTCACAAAGAAAACGCCAGCAGTATTCCGTTTATATAACTGACTTGTATATTAACCAAGCTACAGCGATATTATTATTGGAGCAGCTAACATGAAAAACAATTCTTATCTAATCTAATTATGTCTTATATCTATATTATAATATATAATTCTTATCTGGCAAACGAACACAACGCGTCACTAACCGCTCGTCTCAGCATCTTTCACAGAAGGAAGAGTGGATACCTAGTTCTCCATTTTGCTACAAAAACTCAACAAGATGTTTGTTTGCTGTCAGCATTTTTTTTCCCACACGTCTTGTGCTGGAAGACACAGACAAAGCCACAGCAACAGCCACAGCGGACATTGTAAGTGTTCTCGCTGTATTTATGCTGGTATTGTTATTGACGGAAGTAGAATAAGTATGTGTATCAATGCACCCGAGGAAAGAAGTAGTACGGTAAGATACTGCAACTATTACATGTTATCATCAGTGTACATGTACATGATCAATGCATGATCACAGCATGTATATCAAACAATGCAACGTTGTTAAAGGGCTTCATCGTCGAATTAGGTGTGTCCTAATGACGTGCATTGTTGGCTTGCTCATATTAACTCGGACAGAAATATGTGTTCATGTTTCACATAAGGATTGTGAATGATGGGCAAAATTCCACAAAAAGTGCAGTTCCCCTTTAACCTTTTCCATGGACGGCATGCTAAATAACCAAATAAATTTTACTTATATTTAGATATATAACTATTTTAAAATATCATATCATAGTGTGAGTATTTTGGCGACACTATTATTATTACTAGTATTTTGGTTTTCTGCAGGGGTACTCCGGTTTCCTCCCAAAAACATGCTAGGTTAATTGGGGACTCTAAATTGACCGTAGGTATGAATGTGAGTGTGAATGGTTGTTTGTCTGTACATTATATGTACCAGCCTCTTGCCCGAAGTCAGCTGTGATAGGCTTCAGCATACCCCCCGCAACCCTAGTGAGGACAAACGGCATACAAAATGGATGGATTAATAATTTTATATCTACAGGATGCTTCATATCTCTCAACTTACCGTACTGTAATTTCTTTCCAGATTTACTGTGACTGTGAATTTGTCTCCCATCTTTCTAGATCTTCATTAACAAAGTCCTGCCAAGAACAAAGACAGCCTGATGTGGTGTGTTGACGTACTGGATTGTAATATTGGGTTACTATTTCAATGCAATCTCTTAACATTTACTTATTTATTAAGGCTTAAAATGTGTAGTGATGTGCCTTATGTTTACCTGTATGTCAAACTGAAAGTACTGAAATTAAATGTTTAACATTTGGAATGCTGGCACATCACAAAATTCACATTAGTTACCCAACCATAGAAGTTTCTTATATTTTCCTATATGACAACACAGCCACAAAGTCAATCAAAAGAAAATGTGGGATTTTTTAATTTATTTGTAATTTATTTTAACAAGCTTTGCTGCTTTTCTCAGATGTACTGTAAAAACATTCCTAACATTTCAATTTGAGAATGTAAGTATTGTAACTAACTCTAACTTTAGCTCAGGGTTTATTTATTTTGTAGCATATTAAACCACTTGCCTAGTATGAGTGAGATTTGGCAAATTTTATTATTTGAATTTTATTATTATTATATTATTAAAAAGTAGTGGAGTTAATGGGTGTACTACTGACAGCTACAACGACATGCTATTGGTTATTAAACAGACTTCCCTAAGCATGTAAAAATGCAATTCACTGAATATGTATGTTGTAACAATTGCCTGATAATGGATTAATACAAATGACTAATATGAATAGATGCAATAAAACGCCAAATCAATCTGGTGTGGATGTCTAATACAACAATGCTATTCACTTTTGTTACGGTCTGTCCATTACAAAGATACAAGTAAATATAATGATACCTCGCACAGTTACAACATTTATTTAACTTCATAAACATACTATTTTACTAGTTTACTATTGTATTATATGTATAGGCATGACTATTTTTTTAAAACCAGACAAAGCAGAAGTTATTTACCAAGTGGCTCTGGAAAACAGGAAAGAAGCTCTACTTGGTTGTATCAGAAGGACCCGCCTATTATAGCTACATCGTAGCTGATTGGCTAATATTGAGTCGTCGTCATCCATCCAGACCAATAGTGTCTCAGAATTCAAGCTTTACTCGTAATTGATTGGCTACCAAAGAGTTTTGAGCTGTGGGCGAGTGAGCTAAGAACGTTTTTTTTCTAAACACTCATTGTCGAAGAAGAATAAGCCTAAACAAACTCTTAACGGGAATTTAAACATTCACCTAAAATGTTTTAACAACTTCCCTGTATACAGGTAAGTCTATTTTAACCATCGGTTCAAACTGGCTCGTGCTAGCCTGGAAGTCTAGCTTAATTGCTAAGCTGGCTAAAGTTTGCTAAGCCACAACAACGTTTACATGTAAAACTAGCGTTTGTTTTATCTTCAAATATACACAGACGTTGCCTTTAAGAAAATAGGATAATTGCATTTTCGAAACATAGTCTAATTTGGGATATGGTATGGATATTCCTTTATTAGAATTAGCATGTTAACATTTGCTAACAGACATGGTTTTGTGGGTTGAATGCTATGTGTCAGAGAAAAATAAACATCGCATCACATAAGCATTGTTTGTGTTGCACCTTTTAGTTTGTTCCTGTTACTGTAAACATCCCGAGAAATGGTGGAGCCAACAACACAGAAGTTTGCGTCTTTAGAGGAGGAGTTGGGCTTCTGGAAGGAGCAGGCAAACAGACACCAGCAGAGGTAATCTAATAAAAACATTATTACAACATATATTACTGATGCATATTTCACATTAGTGCTGTCATTAGTTGTCTTCAAGTGTGATGGTGTCTTCACACTTACCATGAAGCATGAGAATTCAAATGAATAATTTTTTGCATGTAAACTTTGTGCATTGTGTCATTAGGGCAGATGAGGCTCAGGAGGAGTTGCAAGAGTTTCAGCAGATGAGTCGAGACTATGAAGCGGAGTTGGAAGCGGAACTCAAGCAGTGCGAGGCTCGGAACAAGGAACTGCTGCAAGACAACAACCGACTCCAAGTGGAGCTGGAAAACATCAAGGTATGATTCATCTTAAATCAGGGGTCTCAAACTCAATTTACTTGGGGGGGCCACTGGAGCTAGGGTCTGGGTAAGACTGGGCCGCATCAGGTTTTCCAAAAAACCCCCACAAAAAATGCATTTATTAAAAACAGAAAAATAAATAAAATTGCTTTGGTTCCGATTTTCTACTAGAAAAGCTCTGATAAAACATTCCACTGTTCTCAAATATCTTTTTTTTTCTACACAAAATAAGATGAAAAATAAATAAACAAATCAAGAATAAAGAAAATCAATCAGTAATAAATAAATATAATAATAAAAAGGCAAATAATAAAAACTTAAGAAACCACATAGTTGGTGTGTAGACAAATTATTTTTTTCAGATTAAAATGAACAAAGCATTATTAGAGCCCTGTAGACATGACAAAACACGACTATAGTCACATTTATACTCTTTTTATTTACAACATATTGCGCAACTGCAGGGTCTTGAGACACATGCTAACTTGCAAACTAGAGAGCTAGCGACCTAAACGGTAGCCTTCAAGTTATTTCCTTTAAACTTAAATAGCCAAAAACTTACCACTTCCACACGGATAGGGAGGATAACTATTAACAGTTATTTAACCTTTAACATGAACATGAATCAAACGTAATAATTTTTTCTGGGTACATGATACCATACAGCATCCATATCAAACTTGCGCGGGCCGCACTAACATTAAACTTTCATATCAAGGCGGGGGCCTCAAACTAGTGTCCTGCGGGCCGCGTGTTTGAGACCCCTGCTATATGCACTGAAGGATACTTTTAACTTGGTCATGGTAGCTTTTTCAGGCTTCTGATTGGCCAGAATGTGCACGTCAATGTGTTTTTAATGTGAGTTGTGTCGAGGGTCTTGAGACACATGCTAACTCGCAAACTAGAGAGCTAGCGACCTAAACGGTAGCCTTCAACTGAACTAGCGTCATGCGGGCCACATTTGGCCCGCGGGCCGCGTGTTTGAGACCCCTGTCTTAAATGAAAAGTGGACAGGCGTGTGTGTGTGCAGTCATTCCTGAATGTCCTCGATCAATAAAATGCTTATAAGCTACACTCTCGCTAGCTATAAGACAGATCACACACAGTAATATTTGTTTGGAGTGCCTTTAGCTTTGATTAAACTTCCTTTTTTGTAGGTGGCATTCCGCAATTTCACAACTTTTATTTCCAGAGTTGCATCCATTTTCCGTCAAGATCTTGTATCATGACGCTACTTTCAGTTGATCGCAATCAATGTAACTGGCACGCCTTCTTAAAGCTTCTAATTCAGTCAGTTTTGTGCTAAAACCAGACAGGTAAACACTAAAAGACTTGGCTAGAACATGTCACTGCAAAGAATGGAATGTCAACAAAAGATATGTTATCTGAATGATTTGTGCACTGATTGCAGGAGAAATTTGAGAGCCAACACTCTGATGCTTTTAAGCACATCTCAACCCTGGAGGAAAATCTAGCGGAAACTACAGCAGTCCGAGATCACCTGCAGAAATATATCAGAGAGCTGGAACAGTCCAATGATGACCTTGAGAGGACCAAAAGGTTTGCATATGCTGTATGTGTGTGTGTGTGTGTATAAGCAATAAAAAATGCAATAGCGTGTAATCATGCCTGTGACTCTCCAGGGCGACCATCATGTCCCTAGAGGACTTTGAGCAGAGGATGAACCAGGTCATTGAGAGGAATGCTTTTCTTGAAAGTGAGCTGGACGAGAAAGAGAACCTGCTCGAGTCTGTTCAGAGACTCAAAGATGAAGCCAGAGGTAAACACGTACACGACTTACTTTAGAAGGGTTGCTTGACCAGACACAACGTACTTTTCTAGCTAATGCGGTAGATGCATTTCATTAGAACATTAAACATTTAAATAAATACAGTGGAACCTCTGAGGGAGGGCTGAGAGATATGGCATCAGCATGCACACGTTCCCTTTAAGGCTTGGGTCTCAAACTCAATTTACTTGGGGGCCACTGGAGCTAGGGTCTAGGCGAGTCTGGGCCGCATCAGGTTTTCCAAAAAAAACAACAAAAAACGCATTTATTAAAAACAGAAAAATGAATAAACTTTGCTTTGGTTTCAATTTTTTTCTACAATAAAAGCTCTGATAAAACATTCCACTGTTCTCAAATATCTTACTTTTTATTTTTCTACACAAAATAAGATGAAAAATAAATAAACAAAAATAAATAAAGAATAAAGAAAATCAATCAATCAGTAATAAATAAATATAATAATAATTATAAAACGGCAAATAATAAAATCTTAAGAAACCACATATAGTTAAATTATTTTTTTCAGATTAAAATTAACAAAGCATTATTAGAGCCCTGTATAGTCACATTTATACTATTTTTATTTACAACATATTGCGCAACTGCAGCGTCTTGAGACACATGCTAACTCGCAAACTAGAGAGCTAGCGACCTAAACGGTAGCCTTCAAGTTATTTCCTTTAAACTTAAATAGCCAAAAAATTACCACTTCCACACGGATAGGGAGGATAACTATTAACAGTTATTTAACCTTTAACATGAACATGAATCAAACGTAATAATTTTTTCTGGGTACATGATACCATACAGCATCCATATCAAACTTGCGCGGGCCGCACTAACATTAAACTTTCATATCAAGGCGGGGGCCTCAAACTAGTGTCCTGCGGGCCACATATGGCCCGCGGGCCGCGTGTTTGAGACCCCTACTTTAAGGCATTAAGGCGTTGCTACACAACTCTTATCAAATGTACATTTTTTTCAGCTTAAAACAACACCAAATATGATCTGTCCTATTGTGGAGTTGCATCATCACCTCTTTGTGTCTCTTGCGCAAAAAATGTATAAGTAGGTATTTTGGCGCGAGCATTTGGATTTAAATACGCGACTTGAGTACTCACCATGACATTACTGCATTAACATCAAAACCTGTACTACTTTTATGGACTGGTAGGAGCTGCTGCCCCCTAGTGACCCACCAGAATAGAATCCCGTCACTAAAATCTTGATGTTCTTCATACTGACACAAATTTGTCGCTACCTGTTTACCCTCGCTTATAAAAACATTTCAACGGCACTGCAGGGCTCTTGATCCAAACTCTTGGGTCTTTATCGTTATCATTTGAATATAATCTTTGTGATGCAGATCTTCGTCAAGAGCTGGCAGTCCGTCAGAAAGAACGACGACCATCCAGCAGCCTGGGCAAAGATTCAGACCGACCAGACCTGCAGTGTCCCTCCAGCAGCATCCCCGTCACCCCCTCCAAACCGCTTGGCTCGTTTGCCACGCCTCCTGCATCCAGCATCCGACGAGGTGAATGGATGTACTTGAAATACTCGGGTATTTATATACAACGACTACAGGAATTATTATCATGTGTTTTTGTGTCAGGTGATGGACTAACAGGAACTCCGCTCACAACATCCGCTAGAATATCTGCGCTAAACATCGTCGGGGAGCTGCTGAGAAAAGTCGGGGTAAGAGTTGTCGACATGTTTGGTCAATATCATGATTTTTTTTTTTTTTTTTGCAAGCTAATTCTTGTTTACATATCATTGCAGAATCTGGAATCCAAGCTGGCCTTGTGTCGAGACTTTGTGTACGACACATCGGTTACCAGGCCCGCACTGCCCGCCGCCCCTGGTAGTCCATGTGGGATAGATGGAGGTGCTGAAGTCCAAGCCAGCAGCATAAGCCCTCCGCCTCCTCAGTACGACAGGTGAGGGAGATCATAGAAGCTATATGCCAGGGGTCTCACACTCAATTTACCTGGGGGCCACTGGAGCTAGGGTCTGGGCAAGGCTGGGCCGCATCAGGTTTTCCAAAAAAAAACAAAAAAAAAAACGCATTTATTAAAAACAGAAAAATATACAAACTTTTTCAGTGCTTTGGTTCCGATTTTCTACAAGAAAAGCTCTGATAAAACATGCCACTGTTCTAAAATATCATAATTGTTATTTTTCTGCACAAAATAAGATGAAAAATAAATAAACAAATCAACAATAAAGAAAATCAATCAGTAATAAATAAATATAATAATAATAATAAAACAGCAAATAATAAAAACTTAAGAAACCACATATAGTTGGTGGGTAGACAAATTATTTTTTTCAGATTAAAATGAACAAAGCATTATTAGAGCCCTGTAGACATGACAAAACACGACTATAGTCACATTTATACTCTTTTTATTTACAACATATTGCGCAACTGCAGGGTCTTGAGACACATGCTAACTCGCAAACTAGAGAGCTAGCGACCTAAACGGTAGCCTTCAAGTTATTTCCTTTAAACTTAAATAGCCAAAAACTTACCACTTCCACACGGATAGGGAGGATAACTATTAACAGTTATTTAACCTTTAACATGAACATTAATCAAACGTAATAATTTTTTCTGGGTACATGATACCATACAGCATCCATATCAAACTTGCGCGGGGCCGCACTAAATATTACACTTTCATATCAAGGCGGGGGCCTCAAACTAGTGTCCTTGTTATTTACAACATATTGCGCAACTGCAGGGTCTTGAGACACATGCTAACTCGCAAACTAGAGAGCTAGCGACCTAAACGGTAGCCTTCAAGTTATTTCCTTTAAACTTAAATCGCCAAAAACTTACCACTTCCACACGGATAGGGAGGATAACTATTAACAGTTATTTAACCTTTAACATGAACATTAATCAAACGTAATAATTTTTTCTGGGTACATGATACCATACAGCATCCATATCAAACTTGCGCGCGCCGCACTAACATTAAACTTTCATATCAAGGCGGGGGGCCTCAAACTAGTGTCCTGCGGGCCACATTTGGCCCGCGGGCCGCGTGTTTGAGACCCCTGCTATATGCACTGAAGGATACTTTTTAACTTTTTGTGTTGAGAAAGCAGAGTTACAATGCCATCTACTGGATGCAGTTGTAATGACAAGGTTTGTATCTTATTTATGGCCATCCATATTTATTATCCATGGCGGGTCGCCACAAATAAATGACTTATACTCCCTAATACTGGCAGTATATGTACAGGTCAGGCAGCGAGGCTTAGTTGACCGTATTAATTGTGCCATTTTTTAATGCGTAAACTGAAGTTACATTCAAGTACAGTACACCACATGTTTACACTTTACATAATTCAACATGTCTGAAAAATGTTGAAGATGTATACACAATAATTCACGTTGTCATTAAAAAAAACTTTGTTCACTTCCTGTGTTTTTTTTGGTATCCCAATTTTTCTACTTGTGCCTGTCTTGCAGTTTAGTGAAGCGGTTAGAATTTGGACCAGCACCCCCACGAGGTATCTCCCAGGGGGCTCAGTCGCCACAGGGAGGAGTCAAGCTGCTGCTCTGAGGAACACGTCCCCTCCGTCCCCCCCCCCCCCCCCCCCCCCCCCCCCCCCCCCCCCCCCCCCCCCCCCCCCCCCCCCCCCCCCCCCCTCACACCAGGCACCCACCCACCCACATCATTACAACTTTTCGGAAGTTGTCTTCCAACTGAAAACCCCACTTTCTCAGACTCAATTGTAATGGGATGCAGTGCGTAGTATTGCAAAACTTTTTATTTATCTGATGTGGTTGATATTGAAAAAACAGTGCTGCCGAGCCGAGGGGGATGGGCGGGGGGTTAGTTCTAAACCATTGCTGCCTTCATCCACATGATTATTTAGCTCTTTCACTGTTTAATTTGTGCAAAGAGGACTAGAGGACTCCATCTACTGAATGTAATAGTCATGATAACTAGGATCTTATACTGTGGAGCAATAATATAGCTGATCAATAATATAGTTTTTGAAGGGATTGTAGAATGGGAATTAGAGGAACATTTTCATTGAAGAGGTTTCTGGTTGTTTTTCCAGCTAAGCTCAGCGCTGTGATGGCCTCTGTTGATGCTGCATTCGGCTGCTTGTGTGATGTAATACATCCCTCTTGGTTTGCAGTGTTTCTCCCATTAAAAACATTAAAAGGGCAAAACCACCATATTTCTTTGGTACTGATGTTTTTTATTTTTGTGCAAGTGGTTCAACAATTAGTAGAAAGAAAAATGTGCAAACGTAAACATCTGTCGGTAATACAATTGAAGAGGAGTGGAGTGTGATGACAGGGAGACACACACTTTAGTCAACAATTAGTTCCAAATTGTGCATGAACTAAGCCTAAATTATGGGTAAAAGTATGAAACAGTGACCATACAGAAATGTTATAGCTTTCAATGAGTTTAGGATACAAAAAGCAGACATTTCCAACCTATTGAAAACTGCTCTAAAACATTAACAGCAGTCACAGGCAAGACAGGAGTAGCAGATAGTAGTTCCATGTTACACAAGGTGACATACCATTGGCGCGCTCATCAATGTTGCGTTCAAGGCGATAAAAATTGTGTAAATGACGGAGTCCGTTTGGTTGATTTAGTTTTTTTTTAGTTTAGTGCCTAGTTGTGCACGTGTGAATGTAAAAAACGAGAGCCATTAACTTCGATTTATTTGTAGAAAGGCGCTTAGATAAATCATTTACTTGTATTCGTTTACACAGGATATAGCCTTTACACATCCAATATGGCGGCGACGTTTTCATGGGGGAATTCTACCCATAATTAAGACTTACAGGTACAGTATGACGTTTGGCGTTTCATGCCCATTCGAAGTAATGGACCGCTTGTTGTTATTATTAAACGTACCTAGTGAGTTAAATCAGTTAAATTGCTAAATGTAAATATTTTTTTATTGTGATTTTTGTTTATCTGAGGAGTAGAATCAGAGCTAAGGCGGGATATAATGGTTGCCAGATGTTCAAAAGTTGGTGCTTTTTATGCAGCCATGTAATTTTTCTAAACATTCATTCATTCATTCATTTTCTACTGCTTTTTCCTCACGAGGGTCGCGGGGGGTGCTGGAGCCTATCCCAGCTGTCTTTGGGTGAGAGGCGGGATACACCCTGGACTGGTTGCCAGCCAATCACAGGGCACATATAGACAAACAACCATTCACACTCACATTCATACCTATGGACAATTTGGAGTCGCCATTATTTTTATTAAAATTATTATTATTTTTTTTTTTACATTTTTTTTTTGGAGTCGCCAATTAACCTAGCATTTTTTTTGGAATGTGGGAGGAAACCGGAGAAAACCTACGCTTGCACGGGGAGAACATGCAAACGCCACATAGAGATGGCCGAGGGTGGAATTGAACCCTGGTCTCCTAGCTGTGAGGTCTAACCACTCGACCGCCGTGCCGCCCGATTTTTCCAAACAGTTCCTTTAAATATAAGATATTTAAGAAGTAGCAGTTTTCCGCATTTCGAGTCGTCACTTGTCATGGGGGGGGGGGGGGGGGGGGGGGTGATGATGATGATGATGATGATGGGTGCTGCAGTCAAACCAGTTGAGAACCACTCCTCTAATTGTGTTATCAAGAAAAGGTGCTTTGAGGAAACCATAATGGAAATGGCAGGAAATATAAATACACCGCCTGCCCCCCCCCCTCCCAATTAAAACTTGAAACTGCTACACTCGTGAAAATTCTAGCTGGTGGACGCGTTAGAAGCTGGAATGCCAGTGGTGAACTATAATGTGCTAGAGTGCATCAGTACTGGTGAGCGATGGAAAAATGCACGTGGTAAAATGAGCACAAATGTTCTTGTTTGGGTTTTAAAACTGACAAATGGGTTAGCTTTATTTATTTACTATACCGCTTCTTGTCATTATGTTACACTTATGGACAATGGCTTGAAAAAATAAATGGTGAATTTAGTGTGTCGGTGCAGTGGCATGGGCGGATTGATCACATTCACTCAGCAGCATCTCTAAACTCTTCGGATTGATGTGATCATGTGACGGCTAAAGGCAGCCCAACCAAACAGTGTGTGGCTTTTCTTTGGCCAGGCAGTGTATATTTTCACGTGACATGGATTTTTAGCAAGGTTGCAAATAAGAATCGGGTTAGTCGATTAGATTTCACGTCACGTCTCAGTCTGAAGATTTGGTTCCATTGAAGTCGCTTTGGGAGTCCGCCTCCTCCTCAGATGCATCCTCAACCGCCCTCCGGCCTCCGGCCATACGGCGTGGAGCGCTGGCAAAGGAGGGCTCATTTCCCCGCCTTCAGAGACACAGATTTAAGAAGGCAGTGAGAGGAGTCTGGACATCTCACTTTGAAATATTTGATTTGTATAAGTTCTGATACTTTCACATTGGAAGAACCATTTTCCTGTACATATATTTATACAATAATAAGTAACGAAATCAAACAATGCACAACGATGAGCCAATTCAAGAAACAATACAAGCAGTTGATGTTTGCTAAATACAAGGATGAAGAGTCTTGAACCAGTCATGATGTGCTATATATATCATTATATTGACACTTACTATGGTACCCATTATGTCATTGGATGCTCATATCACCTCCTACTTTGGTATGGGACAAAAACAAAATATATATATTTTTTTAAAAACCAAAAAAAATTAATAAAAATTAATCAAATAAATTAATAAATAAAATAAATTTGCTAAATACAAGGATGAAGAGTCTTGAACCAGTCATGATGTGCTATATATATCACTATATTGACACTTACTATGGTACCCATTATGTCATTGGATGCTCATATCACCTCGTACTTTGGTACGGGACAAAAAATAATAATAAAAAAAAACATAAATAAAAATTAATAAATAAAATAAATTAATAAATTAATAAATAAAATAAATTTGCTAAATACAAGGATGAAAGATAAAGGTCACCATTATGTCACCGTATGGTCATATCACCCCGTACTTTGGTATGGGACAAAAAAAAAAAAATAATTAAAAACTAAAAAAAATAAATAAAAATTAATAAAATAAATAAATAGAATAAAATAATAAATTAATAAATAAAATCAATTTGCTAAATACAAGGATGAAGAGTCTTGAACCAGTCATGATGCTATATATATCACTATATTGACACTTACTATGGTACCCATTATGGCATTGGATAGTCATATCACCTTGTACTTTGGCATGGGACAAAAAATAAAAAAATCAATTTTTTTTAAAAACTAAAAAAAAAATTAATAAAAATTAATAAAATAAATTAATAAATTAATAAATAAAATAAATTTGCTAAATATAAGGGTGGAGAGTCTTGAACCAGTCATGATGTGCTATATATATCACTATATTGACACTTACTATGGTACCCATTATGGCATTGGATGGTCATATCACCTTGTACTTCGGTACGTGACAAAAAAACAAAAACAAAAAAAAAACGTAAACTATATTAGGAAAGCAGGAAGTGAACAAATGTAACAGTTACTGATTGTAAAAGTACCAGATGGAGGGGTAGGATTTAATAAGCTTTGCTTCTTCCTACTCCTTTTGGACATGTGGAACTGGGAACTGATTATGGGATGCATTCAATTGTAATCTGATGCATGTTCAAATGAAATTAAACCATTACCATTACCATTACCATTACCATTACCATTACCATAAACATAAGAGCTTGATAGGAGGAACAGACGAATGTATTTTTGCATATGTCCATCATCATTTCACTGTTCCATACAGTGTGAGCTCCAGCTATAACTGCAATAAACGAGGGCCAACTGTACAGTATTATTAGCAAGTAGTATTATATAAGTAGTATATAAGAGAAAGTATTGCTCTTATATCACAAGGTTTGCCTCCCAAACACAAAGATAATAACGCAGCCTCGACCCTTTTCACTCTTTCTTCATCCTTCTCACCTGAGTTTGCTCTTCAGAGAGTTGACCTCGCGACTCATGGCGTCGTTGGCCTCGGTGGCTTCATCCAGCTCACGCTGGAGCTTCCTGCGGGCGGCCGTCGCTCGCTGAGACTCCTCCTCCGACTCCTCCAGCTGCCTCTTCAGCTGCTTCATGCGGGTGTTGGCCTTCTCCGCCTGAAATTGGTCGAGGGAGGAGTCAAGTCAAAGAGGCTCCTGTGATGGGTTCCACGGGTTGCTTGAGGGTGAGAAGGAGGCCTACTTGGTCTTTGTACTGTTCTGCCTGTTTCCTTTCATCCTCCACCTGCATCACTAAGTCTTTGAGCTTCTTGTCCTTCTGGCGCACGTTCTTGGCAGTAGCCTGCTTCTCTCTGTTAAGAAATAAAAGCCATCAACCTGGAAGGACTTGGACTTGGATTTGTGAGTGTTCCCCCGGCTTTGACCTGTTCTCCTGCTCCAGCTGCTCCTCCAGCTGGGCCACTTTGGCCTCCAACGCCGTGATGGACGACTTGAACTTGGACTTGACCTGGTTCTCCATTTCACTGAGCTTGGCCTTCAGCTCCTTGTTCTGGCGTTCCATCTGCTGCCGGGCGCTCTCATTCTTCTGGGAGGCGGAGCGCTCCGTCTGCAGCTCGCTGTTGAGCGTGTCCGCCTGTGGAGACAACGCACCGGTTCAGAAGATGGTTAGCCGAGGGTGCGATGTGATCTCGCTGCATATGGCAACCTGCTGCGTGCTCTTCCTCAGCCGGTCGTTGAGGATCTCCATGTTGCTCTGCTCTTCTTCCAGCTCTTCCTCCAGTTGGGAGATCTTAGCTTCCAGGCGACGCTTCTCATCTGCTAAGGCAGACCTTCAATCAAGAAGCACAGGAATCAGAATCAGATTTATTGGCAAAGTATGCTTACATAAACAAGATATCTGATATTAATTATTAATCATAATTATTATTATTAATGATAATGCATGTACAAATAATTACTGATGATCAATATTTTTATTAGAATATTTTCTGGACTATGCCGGAGTCCATCCCAGCTGACCTCTGAGGAGAGGCGGGGTACACCCTGGACTGGTGGCCAGCCAATCACAGGGCACATATAGACAAACAACCATTCACACTCACATTCATACCTATGGACAATTTGGAGTGGCTAATTAACCTAGCATGTTTTTGGAATGTGGGAGGAAAAACCGGAGTACCCGGAGAAAACCCACGCATGCACGGGGAGAACATGCAAACTCCACACAGAGATGGCCGAGGGTGGAATCGAACCCTGGTCTCCTAGCTGTGAGGTCTGCGCGCTAACCACTCGACCGCCGTGATGTGTTTACGTTTTAGTCTTTTTTTTTTTTAGGTGAAAAAAGTGTCAAATGCAATATGTATATTTTATAACATTTGAATGTTGGGAAGGAGCCCAGGGTTCAATTCCACCCTCGGCCATCTCTGTGTGGAGTTCGCATGTTCTCCCCGTGCATGCGTGGGTTTTCTCTGGGTACTCCGGTTTCCTCCCACATTCCAAAAACATATTAGGTTAATGAATTGAATGTGAGTGTGAATGGTTGTTTGTCTATATGTGCCCTGTGATTGGCTGTCCAATGAATGAATGAATGAATGTTAGGAGACTATGGACAAAATCTAACAAATCATATTTGAGGATGAAAATACGAAAGAAGGTTCATGACTGACTTTCCAGACGAGTTGCTCGCCAACTCATCCGACAGCTCATCTCTTTCGGCCTCCGCTTGCTTCCGCGCCCTTTCAGCGGCAGCCAATTCCTGCAAACGTGATAAATAAAACACGAGTTCGAGTCCCATTATCGTCGTTGCCGCAAATCGCTCGCGTTACCTCCTGCAGTTGCATGAGCTCAGCCTCGAGGCCCTTAGCTTTCTTCTCACTCTCTTTTGCCGTAGTCAGCACCTCCTCCCGGGCGGCACGAGCATCTTCCAGCTCTCTCTGGAAGTCTTTCATCTGACCCTGGCAGAGGTCGATCACACGGTAAGACGTTAGAAGATGAGTCTTGGGATCATTTATCCATACGTCACATTTAGAGCAGTGATTTTCAAGCACTGTGCCGCGGGCACACTAGTGTACCTTGAGAAACCGTCAGGTGTGCCGTGAGGAATTATCCAATATCACTTTTTATAATTAACATTTATTAATCATTTGCAAATATTATGTCAATAGCCATTATGTCAATAGTATACATGGACCCAAATATTCCAATTCACTTTGGTTTATTTGCTCAAACGGAAAAAAATTGAACAGGGATGGAATATTCCTTTAACCAATCCGATTGAGGTATCTTGTACCCGCTCAAACGGAAAGTTGTTAGACTGCGATTTTCTTCTTCTGTTGTTTATTGGCGGTTGGCAAGCAGCTTTCGTGTGCATTAGCGCCATCTGTGAAACAGAATCTAAACCAGGGGTGGGCAAACTTTTTGACTCGCGGGCCGCATTGATTTAACAAAACGGGGGAGGGGGAGGGCAGAATATATATTTTACACGTAACAGTCCACCTGGTATTATTGTATCTGTAAAAGTGTCATGCAATCTGCTATTATTATTTATTATTTTATATTTATATTTAAATATTTTAAAAATAATAAAATATTATAATAATTAAAATAAATTTAAAATAATAATTATTATATTATTATTATGTAAAATATGCAAATATAACAATATTATCATATATAATTAATATAATAATTAGCATTAATATAATAAATATAATATATTATTATATTATATATTATATATAAATATTATTATTTATTATTTGATATTTATATTATTTATAAATATTTATAAATATTTTATATTTAAATATTTTTATTTAAATATTTTATATTTAAATATTTTTATTTAAATATTTTATATTTAAATATTTTATATTTAAATATTTTAAAATGTATTATTATTATTATCATCATTATGCTTGTGTCTCTTTTTTCAGGAGCACTTTGTAAACAACAGACCACATCAAATAACAAAATTGATACAACCATCAAAAGGTTGGCTCAAGCCATGATGCCAGTTCGTATGTTGAGTTTAAATGAAATACTTTGGAAAGAACGGACGGGCCGTATTCAAACACTTGGCGGGCCGGATGTGGCCCCCGGGCCGTAGTTTGCCCACCCCTGATCTAAACCCTTCTATACGCCATTCACAAGTGCAGTTTTATTAAAAAAGAAAAAAAAATGTCCCGAGTTTAATTGTAAAATATTAGCAAGATTGAATTTGATCTTTTCCTGTTTAAATTGATGCCGGGTGCGTTCTTTCAGCGCATGCTCAGATATGACGTAACACGCAGATCCAGACGTTCTTCACTTAAAAATGGAGGCCAGCAATCGGCACTGGAACACTGCAACAGAAGAACCAACTGCGTTCGTGGTTTCTGTCGTGTGTATAGAATAAAAAGATATCTGAATACAACACAATTAAATACATGTATTTGTACGCTTGTGTCTTCGTTGGAATAGGTGTGTATGCTATGTCAGTTGGTTCTTCTGTTGCAGGCATGTGTTTGGCCAGCTATGTGGGGCGGGTTGAGCATGACCTGTGAACCAGGAAGTGCGGGAATCGGTGTGTGTGTGCTGGGCTCTGGTGGTGGAAGTGTGAAAAATAAAGTTGACTGGAAGCAGCCGTTCGCCGTGTTCTTTTTTGGTATTGAAATCCTTAAGCAAAGATTGATTTAAGCTGCTAGAACAATGTCGAGTGCATTATTGCCCACTTTTAATGCAGTTCGGCGCAGGATCGGATATATCGACACTCCGGTTATATTGATATTTTTTCCGACTCCCGACAATATCGATATAACGAGACTTTACTGTATACTGAACGTGGTTTTTAACATCCACGCCCAAAGAAAGACCTCGAAAGAATCACGATGTGTAGTCTCACTTGGATCTTTCGGAGCTGCTTGATGGCCTCATCTCGTCCCTTATTGGCCGTCTCAATCTGGCTCTCCAGGTCTTTCATGTCGGTCTCCAATTTCTTCTTGGCTGCTGCTGCAGAGGCCCGCTGCTTCCGTTCATCCTCCAGCTCCGTCTCCAACTCACGGACCTGCAATCATGGTGCACAAGCTGTTAGATTACCGATAGCGAGGCTTTCTGTGATTGATAATCGATAATCGATACAGTAGAATAGAAAGGAGGCCATTGTTTTCCTTCACCTGCTTGACAAGCTGTCTCTTCTTTTCTTCTCCCATCTCATCGCGACCTTGGAGATCCCGCTCAAACTGGGCTTTCAGAGCCTGCATGTTGACCTCCAGACGCAGTTTGGCATCCTCAGCCGCCTGCAGCTCGTCCTCCAGTTCCTCCAGCTGAGTCTTCATCTCCTCCACCTGGGCCTCCAGACCTCGCTTGGACTTCTCCAGCTCATGGACCTGCCATGAAATGCCATTTCTGTGATGCATTCAGGGGTACTGTGAATCAAGCGGAATTTATAAACACACATTTTTGCCAACGTCATCCTTTGAGCTGATCAGATCCTCCATCTCCATCCTCAGGGCTTTGTTGGCTCGCTCCAGCTCCTCTCTGGCATCCTGGGCCTCCTCCATAGCCCTCGCTAGGGACAAAGCCTTGGTCTCCTTCTCTCTGGCCTCGGCCTCAGCCTTATCCCGCTCCTCTGCGTATTTACTGGAGATACTCTTCTCCTCAGCTAGCATCTGGAGGCCAAACATGCTGATGTAGTAAAAACCACAATGAAATCATGACAAGAAGAATAACTTCACTAAACCTGATCAAACTTCTTCTGCTTTTTCTCGAGGTTTGAGACATTCTGCCTCTGGTTGTCAAGATCCATCAGTGTGTCCTCCAGCTCCTGTTGCAGACGATTTTTGGTTTTCTCCAATTTGTCGTAGGCTGAGGCCTTCTCCTCAAACTGGGTGTTGGCCGCCTCCAGATCTCTCTGCAGGCGTTTCTTGCTTTCTTCCAGCAGCTCGATGTTCCCTGACATTTCTTCAAGCTTTTTCTTACTGTCTGATAGCTGTGGAAGTCATTTGTCATTGATCCGAAACGGGACACGATATGTTTAAAAAAGCATTTAAAAGACCTGGACGTTGAGGGTAGACACGTGTCTCTCCACGTTCCTCTTGGCTTCCATCTCCTCCTCGAGCTGCTCCTGCAGGCTGTTCTTGTCATCCTCAGCCTGCCGAAGCTTTGTAGAGAACTGCAACTTCTGACGTGTCTCCTCAGCCAGCAGCTCCTAAGAACACCAAGAGCAATAACTTTGGGATTCCTATCAAAAGGTTTCATTTCCCACAGTGGTCACCTGTGCATCCTGGAGTTGGGAGCCGAGGCTGGAGACATCTTTGCTAAGTTTAATGTTCTTGCCCTCAGCTTCATTCAGTAGGTTTGTCACACTCTCCAGTTCCACCTGCGAGGGGGAGAAGATTTTTCATCCTTCCGCTTGGAAACACGGAGCACTGCAGACATTTCATTACAGTGATCTTGGAGCAGCGTTCTCCCAGTTCAGTCTTCTGCTTCTCGCTGTCGGTGAAACGGGACTGCAGATCGGTCACTTGACCCTCCAATTTCTTCCTCTTGTGCTCCCCATCTTGTTTGGCTTGAGCGAGCGAGCGCACCTCCATGGTTAACTCGGATGTCTCCTTCTCCAGAGCTTGTTTGGCCTTCTCCAGGTTGGATTTCACCTGGTGGCGAGGCGGAATGAGTTATGAATATTCATTCGTTCGTTCATTTTATACCGCTTTTTTCCTCACGAGAGTCGTGGTGGGGAAGGGGGGGGTGCTGGAGCCTATCCCAGCTGTCTTCGGGCGAGAGGCGGGGTACAGCCAATCACAGGGTACATATAGACAAACAACCATTCACACTCACATTCATACCTATGGACAATTTGGAGTCGCTAATTAACCTAGCATGTTTTTGGAATGTGGGAGGAAACCGGAGTACCCGGAGAAAACCCACGCATGCACGGGGAGAACATGCAAACTCCACACAGAGATGGCCGAGGGTGGAATTGGAACCCTGGTCTCCTAGCTGTGAGGTCTGTGCGCTAACCACTCGACCGCCGTGCCGCCCTGAACAAATATTCATTCATTCATTAATTTTCTACTGCTTTTTCCTCACAAGGGTCGCGGGGGGTGCTGGAGCCTATCCCAGCTGTCTTGGGGCGAGAGGCGGGGTACACCCTGGACTGGTCGCCAGCCAGCCAATCACAGGGCACATATAGACAAACAACCATTCACACTCACATTCATACCTATGGACAATTTGGAGTCGCTAATTAACCTAGCATGTTTTTGGAATGTGGGAGGAAACATGAACATGCAAACTCCACACATAGATGGCCGAGGGTGGAATTGAACCCTGGTCTCCTAGCTGTGAGGTCTGCGCGCTAACCACTCGACCGCCGTGCCGCCGAGTTATGAATAAAAGTAGGTCAACATGGTGTATAAACTGGGTGGAGTCTTACTCGTTTGGATTGTTCCAGCTGCTCTGTGAGCTCCTCTACAGCCTGGGTGTGCTTCTGTCTCATCTCATGTATCTGAGCCTCATGGGTCCGGTTCTCATCCTCTATGGCTCTCTTCAGTAGGGTCACCTCCTGCTCACGTTTGGCTCTGCAGAACACACAAAGAGAAAAAGTGATACTTTTGTTTTTTGGCTTTTTGGTCTGTGAACCTCTTATGATTTAAAATGTGTGACCTGAGTTCCTGCTGGGTGGCGGTACTGTCCAGGGTATCCTCGAGCTCTGACTTAAGAGCCTCCAGCTCCTCCCCCAAGTCCCTTTTGATCTTCTCTGCCTTATTCCTGGCTGCCCGCTCAGAGTCGAGATCTTCCTGCAAGTCGGAGATGTGGCCCTCCAGCTCCCTGATTTTCTTCAGGGCGTTGTTCTTTTGAGCTGTCTCATCTTCTAACCTGATGGAGGGAAACCACACCTTTTTTTTTTTTTTACACCGTTAACTGTGGCAACTTCATTCATTCATTTTCTAACGCTTATCCTCACGAGGGCGTGCTGGAGTCTATCCCAGCTGTCTTTGGGACAGGGCACATATAGACAAACAACCATTCACACTCACATTCATACCTATGGACAATTTGGAGTCGCTAATTAACCTAGCATGTTTTTGGAATGTGGGAGGAAACCGGAGTACCCGGAGAAAACACACAGGTCTCCTAGCTTTGCTAACCACCCGGCCGCCATTTTGGCGAGTTAATATTGTTAAATCAATGTTGCCGGCCGAGCGGTTAGTGCGCAAGCCTCACAGCTAGGAGATCCGAGTTCAATTCCACCCTCGGGCATCTCTGTGTGGAGTGTTTTCTGTGTTTTCTCTGGGTACTCCGGTTTCCTCCCACATTCCAAAAACATGCTAGGTTAATTAGCGACTCCAAATTGTCCATAGGTATGAATGTGAGTGTGAATGGTTGTTTGTCTATATGTGCCCTGTGATTGGCTGGCGACCAGTCCAGGGTGTAACCCGGCCTCTCGCCTGAAGACAGCTGGGATAGGCTCACTCTCGTGAGCGTGTAGAAGAGCGGAAATGAATGAATGAATGAATGATGAAAACCTCATTAGCAGACCTGGCTAAGGCATTCTGTAGCTCCTCCTCTTTCTTTGCCAGCTGGGCTTTGAGGTCAGCAATCTGGGCCTGGAGGTCAGCTATCTGCTCCTGAAGATCATTGGACTCTGCCTCCAGCTTACGCTTCACCTTATCCAACTCCTGGCGAGTCTTTTCCTCTTTCTTCAGGCGGACTGAAAATGCAGCAGGAAGAAAACAATGTCAAAGAAGTGTAGTGTATAGAGTACATACAGTATTTGCTATGTAGCTTACATAATGGTACATTTCGGTGTAGTGATATGTGAAAATGCAGTAATTACCTTCTAGATCTGAGATCATAGACTCGTGTTTATTTTTAAGCTTTGTGAGGTTCTTTGACTTCTCCTCTTCTTCAGCCAGGTTAGCGCTGAAGTCTGCAATCCTCTCCTCCATCAGCTTCCTCTCCTAGAAAAATGAAAATACAACAGTGTGGCTAAATTATGGCTAAATTCCAATACCATGGCATCTCCTTTACTTCAGAACTACTACTAATTGTTTAAATACTGCACCACTCAATACAACAGTCGGACTTACAGTGTCATCTTACAAAGAACATTAAACTCATCACACAGCAACTTAACACCTTTAATGCAGAAGAAATATACAAACAAGTACCAATATGTTTAAAATTAAAAATATATATATTTCAAAGTTTTCCCATATTTTTCTCATATTGCAATGTGCCTCAGCAAGGTGCAATGATGTCAACCTCCCTCTGGGCTCCTCTGGCTCCCTCTGGTGGACAGTATTAAGATTAAGATTAAGATATGCCTTTATTCATCCCTCAGTGGGGAAATTTGCAATTGACAGTATTATGGGAAAACGTTAAAATATATTTTTTTTCATTTTTTTAAACCGTATTGGTCCTTGTTTGTATATTTATTTGGTATTATAGGTGTTCAATTCCTATGTGATGAATTTAGTGTTCTTTGTAATGATGACACCGTGAGTCAGACTGTTCCATTGACTGCAATTTCATTGGGTTGACAAGGTGTGACTTATATACGTACAAATCTGTTTTTTCCTCTAAATTCATGCGGTGGAGTTTACATTAATTGTTACTCCCATGTACTGAACCCATAATATCTCTTTAACTCCAACTTAACTTAATTTTCCTTATTCACCTTAAGCAGCTTATTGTTCTGATCTTCCATCACAAGGATGTCATCTTCAAGCTTTTTGATTTTCCCGTCACAAGTGACCTTCTCCAGCTGCAGCTTTTGGCGTGCATCTTCCTCCTCCTCTAAATGTTCTTCCAATTCCTACACAATTGACAAAAAATAATGAAGTACTGAATAAAGTGAACGTTTGTATTGTACTTGTAATGAGTGACGGCGGGGGCCTGATTTCTTTACCTGCATTTGCTGTTGCATCTTCTTCTTTTCTACCAGCAATGACTGTGAACGTTCTTCTTCATCATCAAGTCTTGCCTCCATCTCATGGAGGATTTCCTCCAATTCCTGCTTCTTGGCCGCTAGACGCACGCGCATCTCCTCTGCTTCCGCGTAGAGCTCTGTTTCGGCCTGGAGCTGCTCTTGCAGTGCATTCCTCTCCTCCAAAATCTGAAGGAAATGGACATTACGTGAGCATACGTGAGTTGGGATATGCGATATACAAAAGATAAGATGAATATATTTGATGCACCCACATTAGAGCAGCAAAAACAGTAAAAATTTTTTGGTATCACTTGTCATTTACCGATGTGTGCTTCAAGGATATTTCCTTCAGCTCCGTTTCAAACTTTGCAGCATTTTCTTTGGATTTCTGCAGTTCCTCCTCCTTCAGGCTCATCTCTTCCTCCTGACGAGTTACTTGCAGTAGAGGCTTGACCTTTTTAAGACACGGCAAAGCGAAGTCGGTTAAATTATGACCATGTCTGTTATTTAAAAAAAAGTCAAATTAAACTGACAACTGAACGAGAATCCTGTATCGAGCTACGCTGACCTTTGTGAAGAGTCTCCACCACTGCCAGTTCCGAAGTTTGAGGTAGGCGGCACAGTTCCGCTGGATCACTTTCATGGCAGTGAGTTGTTGCTGCCTTTTGGCAAATGCCCTTAAAAAGATCAACAAAACAAATTTTATGCACATTTTATGCACAATAGCAATAGCGCTAGAACACATACAGATTAAAAAAATAATTCCATTAGCAGGTGATGTGAAAAATATTCATATTTCTTCACTAAACTGTACTATAAATGTATTTTCTGTATGATTCCAATCATTTAAAAAACATTTTCTTCAGTAAAAATCGCTGAATTAGCAGATTTTCTGATCAAATACTGGGAAGTCTCATCGACTCAGCCTACTGTTTGAGTGTGTATTTGTCAGCATATCACCAATAATATAATGTTGCAAAAACATTTAATATACACCATGACTTTCTACAGCCTGTATAATGTCTTTGATGTTGCATGGTCGTACTTTCTGGCCAAGAAGCCTCTGGCCTGGGCCTGGAAGGCAATGATAATCACAGTAATCTTCAGGTCTCTCTCCTCCTCCAGCTGGGCCAAAACTCCAGTGCGGAAAAAAATCTTACTCTGCCCAATTCTGTACAGGTTTGGATCCAGGTCTAGATGCTTGATCTGCACAGAAACATCAAATATTGATGATCCATAACTCAGTAGAAAATGCCATAAATGGACGGCTACTTTTACAGATGAATAATAAGTTTACCATGAGACAACAAGCTTGTTTTCCATCCATGAAACCTTTAGGAATAGCATTTGCTGCCAGAATCTCATAGCTGCAAGAGAACGGTTTACATAAACAGGATTAGAATACACAGTACACGTAATAAGAGTACCGGAGTTACGTATGTCCCTATCCCTATCTGACTCACCGTTGTCGGAACTCTTGGAAAACAATTCGGTTGGGGAATCCTTGTCGGCAGATTCGAATACCTTCCAGCACGCCGTTACACCTCAGCTGCTCCAGAACCAGGTGGGCGTCCAGCTTCCCTGCCTGAGGAAAATAGTACTTGTTAGTGGACTTGACGGATTAATTGCGAACAGTAGTTTTGATTAAAGAAGTACACGTTTTCTATGGAAAAAATAGCTTAAATTCAGAGGAATAACAAAAACATTTTGACCACAAATGTGTGCAGCTGGAGCCTATCCCAGCTGACTTCAGGCGAGAGGCGGGATACGCCCTGGAGTAGTCCGCCAGCGAATCAGTTATTGCTATTCTTGTACAGTAAACCTCGGATATATCGGATTCAATTGTTCGCACTGGTTTTGTCCGATATAAGCGAAATCCGTTATATGCGTATACCGGAAAATGTCCGTTTTACGCATATATCGGATTTATATCCGTTATATGCGTATACCGGAAAATGTCCGTTTTACGCATATATCGGATTTATATCCGGTATATGCGTAAATCGGATTTTATCCGTTATAAAAAGGCACTTCCTTGACTATGTTTCCAATGTACCTGGACGCGCAGGCAACGCTGCAAACGCTGCAAATGACGTCGTATAGCGGCCTGTCACGATTCGGCGAATCGGAGCGCCACGATGCGGCCATCCGATATATGCGAGGGAAATTTAATGGAAATGCATTGGAACGGGACTGGAGATTTTGTCCGAAATAGGCAAAATCCGTTATAAAAAATCCGATATATGCAATGAATTTTTATTGGAAATGCATTACAGAAAAATCGGTTCTTTTTTATCTGTCCGTTGTGAGCGAATTTCCGATCTATCCGAGTCCGATATATCCGAGGTTTACTGTAGTAAATGATTTCATTTCTTTACCCTCTTCTCGTGGTTTGGAATGATGCATCGGACAAAGTTAGGCTGGGTATTGTGCAGTGTGGTCATGAGTTTGGCGAGCGACTCCTTGTAGAGCTGTCCCACCGTGCGGAACATTCCCTTCTTGGTCTTTGAGCCGCTGGGCATTGAGGTGTCTGACATCTTGGCGATGGTGTCGAGACCAACCACTCTGTCGGCTGCAGCATACAACTCATCAGTCATTGACTCATACATAAGTACTGGATCACAATAGATCACAATAGAATCTTAACAACGTCATCGTGATAAGATAAGAATTCATCATAGCGGGTGTCAGTAAGCTCACAATCTTTCCAGAGGTCTTGCACGAACGAGCTGGAGGAGTTGTTCAGCAGTGAAGTGACATTGTCGTTCAGAGGGTCCATGTTCTTTGTCAGCCAGGCTGTGGCATTGTAGTCCACCTGTACGCAAAAACAGTTTGGCTTCACTTCCCTTGCGTATCACACAAAAAGCAACAAAGCCCAATCATATCTCAACTGATGTTCTTCCTCTCATCCTCACCTTTCCAGCATAGTGAAGAATAGAAAACTCCGTCTTGTCTTTTAGCTGTTTTGGTTTAGCAAATTTAACATGGTTTCCTTGAGTGTTCATGAGTTTCTCCACAAAGGAGATATCTGTGGCTTTGGGGAACCAACACTCTTCATCCAGCAAGGCAAGAATGCCTGGAGGGTTGTTCTGCAAAGAATATGCATAGAGATTGATAAGCGAGACTCTGAACGCATCATGTCGTCATTATCTTAGCGAAACTCACCGGCCTCTCAATGAGCTCGATGCAGGGCTGAAGGTCCAGGCCAAAGTCAATGAAGTTCCACTCGATACCTTCTCTCTGGTACTCCTCCTGTTCCAGGATGAACATGGTGTGGTTGAAGAGCTGCTGCAGCTTCTCGTTGGTGTAGTTGATGCAGAGCTGCTCGAAGGAGTTGTCCTGCAACAGATGTGAGATGAAGCTGTTCAAGCACATTAACCATAAAGCGTTCATCTCTTGAACTTTGATTGTTGAGAGTTTCCATACTTCAAATATCTCAAAGCCAGCAATATCGAGGATTCCCAGAAAGGAAGCCCCTTGTCGTTTGGTTTTGTCCAGGGCTTTGTTGACTCTGCCCAGGATCCAGCGGAACAAGCGTTCAAACACAGCCTTGGCCAAGGCTTCGATGGCAAAGTCAGCCTTGGAAGGAAATAAGTATATCAAGAAAGACACGTCCACACTACCACATTTTTGGATCCTTGTCTCGTGATCGAGTCACGTTACCTGCTCTTTGGTCTGTGCCTTCTGGACCACCTCTCTGCCCACTTTGATTCGAGGCGTGAGGATGGCACGGGTGAAGTCTGTCACATTGATGCCCTGCAGGTGACACACCTTCTGAGCCGCTACAAAGAGGAAAAATGTATGCATTATGTAATAATTAAAAACAGATTTGTTGGACCTTTCCTGTGTTTTGTTTACAATAAGTACACTGAATTTGTTTCATTTTTGTTTTTTATTGCTTCCTATTCCGTGGGGAAACTTGATTCCTTTTACTGACTTGAGTTCTTATGAGTCATTCACTGGGTGAGACTGGGCCGCATCAGGTTTTCCAAATAAAAAACAAAAAAAAAAAACTGCATTGATTAAAAACAAATTTTTTTTAAAAACTTCGCTTTGGTTCCAATTTTCTACAATAAAAGCTCTGATAAAACATTCCACTGTTCTCAAATATCTTACTTTTTATTTTTCTACACAAAATAAGATGAAAAATAAATAAACAAATCAAGAATAAAGAAAATCAATCAATCAGTAATAAATAAATAAATATAATAATAATAATAAAACGGCAAATAATAAAAACTTAAGAAACCACATATAGTTGGTGGGTAGACAAATTATTTTTTTTCAGATTAAAATGAACAAAGCATTATTAGAGCCCTGTAGACATGACAAAACACGACTATAGTCACATTTATACTCTTTTTATTTACAACATATTGCGCAACTGCAGGGTCTTGAGACACATGCTAACTCGCAAACTAGAGAGCTAGCGACCTAAACGGTAGCCTTCAAGTTATTTCCTTTAAACTTAAATAGGCTTAAACTTACCACTTCCACACGGATAGGGAGGATAACTATTAACAGTTATTTAACCTTTAACATGAACATTAATCAAACGTAATAATTTTTTCTGGGTACATGATACCATACAGCATCCATATCAAACTTGCGTGGGCCGCACTAACATTAAACTTTCATATCAAGGCGGGGGCCTCAAAATAGTGTCCAGCAAAAACTTCTCATGGCCGCACAGTGCATGAGTAGTTAGCATGTAGGCCACACAGTCAGGTGATTGGATCGCCTGGTCATCTCGGTGTGGAGTTTGCATGTGTGGGTTTTCTCCGGGTACTCCGGTTTCCTCCCACATTCCAAAAACATGCTAGGTTAATTGTTGACTCCAAATTGTCCATAGGTATGAATGTGAGTGTGAATGGTTGTTTGTCTATATGTGCCCTGTGATTGGCTGGCGACCAGTCCAGGGTGTGCCCCCCTCTCGCCCGAAGACAGCTGGGATAGGCTCCAGCATACCCGCCACGCAAGTGAGGATAAGCGGTATAGAAAATGGATGGATGGAAAAACATCTCACCTGTGTTATCAGGCATGGTGGCCTGCTCCTGATTCCTTTCCTTCTTGAACTCAATGTTTCCCAGCTGCATGACTGTGGAACACACTTTCAGGATATCTAAAACACAGTGACGGTAGAGGTAAACATTTATTATTTTGGTTTAAAAAATTATTTTTATATACTATTTTACAGGAGTCCCTCATGATGTACCACATCAGTAAGACTTATTTGAACCACCGATCCATCCTACTCCTCCTACTTCCAATTTAAATCAAACAAGGTCAGATGAGTGTGATGACTTGTACCAATTCGATCCTCTTCTGTAATGCCCATGATGGTCATGGCTTCCATTGTCTCTTCATACAACTCATCATCCTGCTGGCCTGGGATCTGGACGTGGCCCGCACTTAAGAAGCGGTAATTACTGAAGGGCTCCAGAAGAAGCTCCTCTGGAAAGAAAAGCAGTTAGACAGCAGTGAGTGTTTTTTTAATCAATTGATCTTGGCCTAACTCAATATGGTAATTTAAGAAGTAGCAATACTACGAGTGTGGCGTGTCCCTGCTCTTCCATTGACATGTTTCAAATACGTTCTATGTTACCTCTCAGCTTGTCCTTGGCGCCAGCAATCATGTAGTAGAAGATATGGAAGGCCCTTTCTGTCTTTGCCTGTCTGATACAACGAGACTTCTCCAGAAGGTCTGAAAACCCAGCAGTTAAAGGACACCAACAATCTGCTCATTTCATGGATGTTGGTCGACTATCTGAGGTCATTGGGGTCATTGGGAGTGACCAGGATGGATAGGATCAGGAACAAGTACATCAGAGGGACATTACATGTTAGAGGCCTTGGAGATAAAGTCAGAGAGGCCAGAGGAGAGATAGTGAATATATTGGTAGAAGGATGCTGCCAGGTAGCAGTGGTAGAGGAAGACCAAAGAGGAGGTTTATGGATGTAGTGAAGGAGGACATGAGGGTAGTTGGTGTGAGAGAGACAGATGCAGAAGACAGGGATGGATGGAGGAGATTGATTTGCCGTGGCAACCCCTGAAGGGAAAAAGCCCAAAGAGAAAGAGGAAGAAGCTTTGATGAGTCCAAACAATGGAGGATACAAGTCTCAATATTGGCTCCAACAATGTAGCCGGTCACATCAAAGTTGATGCGAATAAATTTACCCTGTGAGAGAAATGAAAATATGGTTATGCACTACAATGGCACACTTGGGCCTTAAAGCCTTAAAGGGCCAGCCTTAAAGGGCCAGCCTTAAAGGGCCATCCTTAAAGGGCCAGCCGCAAAGGGCCATCCTTAAAACTCCAGCCTTAAAGCTCCAGCCTTAAAGCTCCAGCCTTAAAGGGCCATCCTTAAAGGGCCAGCCTTAAAGCTCCAGCCTTTAAAGGGCCAGCCTTAAAGCTCCAGCCTTTAAAGGACCAGCCTTTAAAGGGCCAGCCTTGAAGGGCCAGCCTTGAAGGGCCAGCCTTGAAGGGCCAGCCTTAAAGCTCCATCCTTAAAGCTCCAGCCTTGAAGCTCCAGCCTTGAAGCTCCAGCCTTGAAGCTCCAGCCTTGAAGGGCCAGCCTTGAAGGGCCAGCCTTGAAGGGCCAGCCTTAAAGGGCCAGCCTTAAAGGCCCATCCTTAAAGGCCCATCCATAAAGGCCCATCCTTAAAGGCCCATCCTTAAAGGCCCATCCTTAAAGGCCCATCCTTAAAGGCCCATCCTTAAAGGCCCATCCTCAAAGGGCCATCCTTAAAGGCCCATCCTTAAAGGGCCATCCTTAAAGGGCCATCCTTAAAGGGCCAGCCTTAAAGGGCCAGCCTTAAAGGGCCAGCCTTAAACGGCCATCCTTAAAGCTCCAGCCTTAAAGGGCCAGCCTTAAAGGGCCAGCCTTAAAGCTCCAGCCTTAAAGCGCCAGCATTAAAGGGCCATCCTTAAAGCTCCAATTGTTTAAAGCCCTAAACAATTCACATGGCCAAGGTAAAAACTTACAAATCGGGAGGAGTTGTCATTTTTGATGGTCTTGGCATTTCCAAAGGCCTCCAAGATGGGATTGGCCTGCAGGAGCTGCTTCTCCAGCTCTCCCTGGTGACGACAACATAGTTACACTTGGACTTGAGGTGGGATGCAGACAGGCCAGAAAATACACAATATGATTGTGCGTGTCTAGGGAAAACAACGACAAAGACTCAAAAATTAAAAAAAATAAAAATCTTACAAATGGATCTCCAGCAAACTGTGTAAAAAATCTCCAGGATTCCAGTAAATGATGTAACGCAGACATATGACTTGAGGTTGTGAGGCAAATAAGGGGAAGCTGATATATAAACAGATAAGCAGGTTGAAGGTAGAGGTCATGTTGACGCTATCATAATGTTACCAGTGCATTGCTTCTGAGGAATCCTTTGCATTTGCATGTGTTTGCCGAACTGAAGCGATCCTGACCACAAAAAAGCCCTCAGGAGATGCAGTTTGCTCTCAGCGTGATTTCTCAGACTGCGGGCTTGTGGACACCTCATCAGTGTGCATTGAGCTAATCCGCCTGATCAAAGTGGTCTGTGTCAGCGCAAGTCAAGGTCAGATGCTGTTGACCTCCACCTGCTACAAAACACTGCCTCTATTAGCCCCGTAAATGCACGGTAAATGAGACCGGCGTTAACAACTCTAGCTTGATTGAAAAGAGTGAAGGGATAATAGTCATAGGGCATTGCTGCTGAAAGAAAAGAGAGGATACAGACCAGCTGAGGTGGTGAAGATCAGAGCTACTAAAGCAGAAAGGATTGCCTTGTTCATTTTAGCTGCTTGAAAGACACTAAAGAGAAGAGGGGAAAAATAGAGCACAGAAATGTAACAAGAAAAGGTATAGTAAAGATTTCCTTTTGGTATCATAATGCAGATATGGAAGAAGGCAGAAAGGAAGCAAGGGAGACCAACATGGGGAGAGAACATATAAACAATTGACCCAGTGAGGTCAAACATCAGCAGGTACAAGTCACATGTCATACACTCATTGGCCACAACAGTTGTCAATCTGAACATACATTCATTTATTCACTCATTCATTCATTTTCTACCGCTTATCCTCACGTGCTGGAGCCTATCCCAGCTGTCTTTGGCTGAGAGGCGGGGTACACCTTGTACACCAGGGGTTTCAAACACGCGGCCCGCGGGCCAAATGTGGCCCGCAGGACACTAGTTTGAGACCCCCGCCTTGATATGAAAGTTTAATGTTAGTGCGGCCCGTGCAAGTTTGATATGGATGCTGTATGGTATCATGTACCCAGAAAAAATTATTACGTTTGATTCATGTTCATGTTAAAGGTTAAATAACTGTTAATAGTTATCCTCCCTATCTGTGTGGAAGTGGTAAGTTTATGGCTATTTAAGTTTAAAGGAAATAACTTGAAGGCTACCGTTTAGGTCGCTAGCTCTCTAGTTTGCGAGTTAGCATGTATCTCAAGACCCTGCAGTTGCGCAATATGTTGTAAATAAAAAGAGTATAAATGTGACTATAGTCGTGTTTTGTCATGTCTACAGGGCTCTAATAATGCTTTGTTCATTTTAATCTGAATTTTGAATAATTTGTCTACCCGCCAACTAGTTTCTTAAGTTTTTATTTGCTGTTTTATTATTATTATTCATTCATTCATTCATTTTCTACCGCTTTTCCTCACGAGGGTCGCGGGGGGTGCTGGAGCCTATCCCAGCTGTCTTCGGGCGAGAGGCGGGGTACACCCTGGACTGGTGGCCAGCCAATCACAGGGCTATTATTATTATTATATTTATTTATTTATTACTGATTGATTTCATCTTATTTTGTGTAGAAAAATAAAAAGTAAGATATTAGAGAACAGTGGAAAGTTTTATCAGAGCTTTTCTTGTAGAAAATTGGAACCAAAGCGAAGTTTTTTAAATTTTTTCGTTTTTAATAAATGCGTTTTATTTTATTTTTTTGGAAAACCTCATGCGACCCAGTCTCACCCAGACCCGAGCTCCAGTGGCCCCCAAGTAAATTGAGTTTGAGACCCCTGCTGTACACAATCACAGGGCACATATAGACAAACAACCATTCACACTCACATTCATACCTATGGACAATTTGGAGTCGCCAATTAACCGAGCATGTTTTTGGAATGTGGGAGGAAACCGGAGTACCCGGAGAAAACCCACACATGCAAACTCCACACAGAGATGGCTGAGGGTAGAATTGAACCCTGGTCTCCTAGCTGCGTGGCCTGTGCGCAGCCGACTGTTTGTAAATTAATATTCTCTTTGTAAATTAATATTTATGATAAGCTCCTTTGCGCAACACTGAGACCACAAATCAAATGTTGTGACCACTGAGTGTATAATGTTACAGGGCAGCTCAGAAACAGGTAAAAAAAAAAAAAAAAAAAAGATGCCTGGCAAGTGAGTCATAACAAAACCACTAATAAAGACTAACTAAATGGATCAAGTCAGAACAACCAACTCTCCTGGGAACATTGGGGGCAAAGAGCAGGAGAACAAAGACGAGGAGGGGAGGAAGAAAATGTGTTTCAGAGACAAGGAGCATGCCCACACTGTGCGTACTGGTCTGTGAGAGACTCTTTCACTGCGGGGGGGAGCCTTGAGCTCGTCCCCACCGGCAGTGAAAGGGTTCTTATTGAAGACGTTTGACACCAAACTCGACATAAAGTACAGTTGTAAACCAGCAACACTAGATGTCGATCACTGAGCATACTGCAGGTTTGAAAGGTGACTACGCACTATAGTCATGCAAATTCACTCTCACTGGGTAACACAGGGAAGACTAATGTTAGGGGGGAAACGCTTTCTACCATAAGACTTAATTCTTAGTTATATAAAAATGGTTCTTTTGTGTCTGGGTGACACTATCTTCATGCACTTTTAAACCCCAGGAAGGAACAGCACACACAAAAAACACACTTCAGGCATTCCCCTTTACTCACGTAGGCCAACTGTGATCCTGATTGTTGCTATTTGGAGGAAATGTCAATATACAGAATTAAACTGGGCACTTTCCGAAATGAATCACGAGTGAGGGAGCTGGCTGACTGACATTCATTTTTCATGAAAACACAATATTTTTCCATGCATACTTACAGCACTGCTGTCTTTCTTGCCTTTGTGCGATGAAGCCACGACAGCCAGATACTGGATCACCTTCTTGGTGTTCTCTGTCTTGCCAGCGCCAGACTCCCCACTGAGGAAGAAAAACTAGTCAAGATAAGACAGTAAAGACTTTCAAAGAGATCTGGCTCACAATAAAATAACGATACCATCCTCAGACTAGTAAAAGCGACCTTAAAGCAATTCACTGTATAATTCTTTTTCAAACAGAAGCTCTCTCTCCATAAAATGTGGCCTGTGCACTTGGATCCTTAAAAGAAAGACGAGTTGAACAATCCCAGAGCAACCTGCCATCAGCGTGCGCACAGACCAACTCAAGTCTCGGGTCCATAAAAGGCATGGGAGGCTCTCTGGGTTCAGAGATGATTCAGTCTATTTTGTCCTGTTCTTTTCTGGCAGCAACGCACAACGTCCAGACTCCATCTGTAGACAGTTATAAGTGTTGAATAGATTCCAATGGAACTTTTTTCTAGATTTTTTCTAGATTCAACACTTCGATACATCAATAGGAATCAGTCTTGATCGACACTTTCAGAGACGTTGTAATGAAAAAAACGTGTTAATTATTGTGACTGTAGAACTCAGTATGCTGTTTCTAATATAAGTAATAACATCATAGACTCAATAAGAAACCAAAATGTGAGAAACCCCTCTCAAGGGTTGCAGAGCTACACCACCTGACTACGACCACAATAAGCTAAGACAGAATATGTCATTGATCCCTGAGGAAAACAGTCGGCCACAGTAGATGAACTGTTTTTGTTGATTTTATTGAAACGTAATGTTCAGGCTAGAAATGACACAAGAAAGTATCAAAAAGCTGTACAGTGGTACCTCGGTTTTCAACAAAGATTATTGCCTTTCTTTTTGTACACCGTCTTAGTTATCGGTGTGCCTAACAAACCAGTCAAGCGCTTGAACAAAGCATCCGAATGTTGGTGACTCAAGAGTTTTAGTGACTTTTAGAGTCGGGCCACTATGGACAGATTCCAGCCAGGGAATCTTTAGGCATCTTGATTATGTACAGTAAACCTCGGATATATCGGATTCAATTGTTCCCACTGGTTTTGTCCGATATAAGCGAAATCCGTTATATGCGTATACCGGAAAATGTCCGTTTTACGCATATATCGGATTTATATCCGGTATATGCGTAAATCGGATTTTATCCGTTATAAAAAGGCACGGGCGGCACGGCGGTCTAGTGGTTAGCGTGCAGACCTCACAGCTAGGAGACCAGGGTTCAATTCCACCCTCGGCCATCTCTGTGTGGAGTTTGCATGTTCTCCCCGTGCATGCGTGGGTTTTCTCCGGGTACTCCAGTTTCCTCCCACATTCCAAAAACATGCTAGGTTAATTGGCGACTCCAAATTGTCCATAGGTATGAATGTGAGTGTGAATGGTTGTTTGTCTATATGTGCCCTGTGATTGGCTGGCGACCAGTCCAGGGTGTACCCCGCCTTTTTCCCAAAAGACAGCTGGGATAGGCTCCAGCACCCCCGCGACCCTCGTGAGGAAAAAGCGGTAGAAAATGAATGAATGAATGAATAAAAAGGCACTTCCTTGACTATGTTTCCAATGTACCTGGACGCGCAGGCAACGCTGCAAACGCTGCAAATGACGTCGTATAGCGGCCTGTCACGATTCGGCGAATCGGAGCGCCACGATGCGGCCATCCGATATATGCGAGGGAAATTTAATGGAAATGCATTGGAACGGGACTGGAGATTTTGTCCGAAATAGGCGAAATCTGTTATAAAAAATCCGATATATGCAATGAATTTTTATTGGAAATGCATTACAGAAAATTTTTTATCTGTCCGTTGTGAGCGAATTTCTGATATATTCGAGTCCGATATATCCGAGGTTTACTGTACTATATGTTGGGATTAATAATTTCTTCATAGAACCCATGCAGAATGACAACTTTTCTCCTTCTATGAAGCACTGTGCGCAAAGTACTGATGAGTTCAATCGCGGTGCGGATTTCTGAGGGTGAGATGAATACGCTACAGAGTACATTTGCAAAATAACCCACCATGAAGCCAAAAAGTGCCAGAAGGTATAAAAAAAAATTGTTGAATACAAGAAATAACTCCTATACGTGTGAAGTTGTGTCTCTGTTAAAACAGGATTTTAAATGTAAACATTCCTACTTAACACATGTTGCAGGGGGAAAGGTTTCAAGGGGACACTTTTGGGCCAGTGTGTGATGATTGTATCAACTACCTGCTGCTGAACTTTACAATAAAGTCCAAGTGAGCCGGTATTCAGCTCCAAACATCCACTTTAAAAGTTACGTTTTGAATTAACGAGAGCGAAAAAGCATCCGTGTGACTATTCCATTCATCCCCCTGCCTCCACTCACTGTCGTCTTCACCAACAAGAGTCTTCAATAAAAGGTAAAAGTGGTGTTAAACGTGGTAGCATTATGCACAGGTTTGCAACACTGGATATGACTGTTTGAGAAAACACAAATTCATCAAATAAAAATCCAATTCAACTGAAAAAAACCCCATTGAGATTCAATTCACAGACACAGTTAAGCAGGAAGCACCCAAAACTACCCCCCAATGACTACATACCATATGAAGAATGAGACACACACACACACGTGCACTCATCATACATGACATTCCGTGTACTTCACTGGTAACATTTCTGCCATATAAGGCTTCATTCAACTGGCCTGCCGAGCTTCGGAGCAGTTGTACTTTTAACTGAAATGGTAATGTTGACTGTCGGGACGTTACTGGGCAAGCGTTCAGCTCTCATGTGTCGTATCACTTTTACTTTATCACTTTCAAATATTTCATTTCATATGTCACATTTGAGAAAACATTATACTTATAACCTTCCCAAGGCAATGCCGTGGAAATAAAACTTGGATATGCTGTAACCTGGAGTAGTCAGCGTACAGCTTGGAATGCAGGATGGATTTACTATCCATTTAAAAAAAATATATTATTATTGTGTAAATAACTGGTACTGTATTACCTTTTTCCCAAGTTATTCAAATACTGATGCTGATACACTGACGTGTTATATTTACAGTTAAGTCATTTTGTCCAAATAGGTTCGAACCTCTGAAAACGGAGTAATCCTGCAATGGCCTGAATGGTAAATGCTATTTATGAGATCTCTTAAATTTACTTTTGTTTACTTGATTGTTTTATTTCAATTGTTTAAAAACTAAATAAATAAGCCACATCCGGGATATACTGCACATTCAGCAGTTATACACATAAATTTAATGAAAATAAAATGAAACGATAAGTCAGTCAGACAGCTTGCCTCTCAATGGTCAGTTCAGCGGACAAAATTCTCAACAAACATCTTAGACCAAATAAACAAATAAACCAAACTCTAAGGAGGTTAATCTGATTTTCCGATCAGTATAAAGGCAGAAATTCCTGACCACGACTCTCAGAGGAGAGCTCGACCTCAGTCTTCTGGGAGTACTGTAGTTGCTTTAAATCAGGCCCACAGGGACTCTATGAATACAAATATAATAGCAATATATTGTATTTGTTGACTAATGTAAAGACCTTTTTTTTCCATTCTGTTATTTCATATTCCATATGGATTCGTCTCATTTGTTTTGCTTTGAATTTACACAGGCATTACGTAACAGTCCGCACACACAACACACACGTGTGGCATCTTGGGAAAACATTCGGGAAAAACAACAGTGAGTGAAGGTTTTCACTTACGTGCAGAGAATGGACTGGTCCTCACGATCTGTAGACAGACAGAAATAGAATTGGGTTAAAAATAAATACATAAATACATAGATTTAGTAGGGTTTCTGGTGTGAATGCCCCTTGCGCCAAATGTGGCCCGCAGGACACTAGTTTGAGGCCCCCACCCTGATATGAAAGTTTAATGTTAGTGCGTCCCGCGCAAGTTTGATATGGATGCTGTATGGTATCATGTACCCAGAAAAAATTATTACGTTTGATTAATGTTCATGTTAAAGGTTAAATAACTGTTAATAGTTATCCTCCCTATCCGTGTGGAAGTGGTAAGTTTTTGGCTATTTAAGTTTAAAGGAAATAACTTGAAGGCTACCGTTTAGGTCGCTAGCTCTCCAGTTTGCGAGTTAGCATGTGTCTCAAGACCCTGCAGTTGCGCAATGTGTTGTAAATAAAAAGAGTATAAATGTGACTATAGTCATGTTTTGTCATGTCTACAGGGCTCTAATAATGCTTTGTTCATTTTAATCTGAAAAAAATAATTTGTCTACCCAACAACTATATGTGGTTTCTTAAGTTTTTATTATTTGCCGTTTTATTATTATTATTATATTTATTTATTTATTACTGATTGATTTTCTTTATTCTTGATTTGTTTATTTATTTTTCATCTTATTTTGTGTAGAAAAATAAAAAGTAAGATATTTGAGAACAGTGGAATGTTTTATCAGAGCTTTTCTTGTAGAAAATTGGAACCAAAGTGAAGTTTTTTTAATTTTTTTGTTTTTAATAAATACGTTTTCTTTTTTTTTTTTTGGAAAACCTGATGCAGTCTCACCCAGACCCGAGCTCCAGTGGCCCACAGGTAAATTGAGTTTGAGACCGTTGGTCTAAACGGTGAGTTGTACACTGTATGTGCAAAAATCACCCATGAATCTTCCTTTGTCATCACAATTGCAATTGCTTCAGAGAATCTTAATGAGGTTCATTCATTTTTATGAATTTGAGGCCAAATATAAAATTCTGTATAGAAATATTTCTAACGAGACAACTCCCCTAAGGACAGCATGAAAGACTGAGAGAATAATTCTGTGAATGGGATCCCTGCCAAGCCGGTGGTACAAATGTTTTCAGAGCTTAGATGAAGCTCTGCACCGCTCTACTACTCTTCCGTGGAAACTGCTTGGCACTGGGTGCAAAAGTAGTAGGAGTAGGATTCAATATTAAGCAGTATTATATATGAACTGTTTATTCTTAAAGTATGATTTTTCCCATTATCAGAGCCCTATAGACATAAAATAACACCCCTATAGTCAGTCACCTTTATATTCATATTATCCTTTGCTTACACGACATCGTTAATGTCTATAGTATCAGTGCAGGGACACAAGAGATGGCCACGGCTTTAAACATAGCATGCTAGCAAACTAACTTGTTAGCCTCCAATTTATTTATTTTAAACTTTATTTTAAAATTGTTTCCAACAGAGTGTCAGAGAAGGACAAAGTATGATTATAGTATTGTTGATTACAGTATGATTATAATAAATGAGGAAGAATCCTCCCCACACCACAGATAGATTGCACCCCTGTAGGATACTGTGGCATACACTTACATACCAACTATTGCTTCCTGTATCACTATATTGCGCAAAGGCTTTTTGTACCGATGGCAATGGTGTACTTTTGCTGACAGAAACTGCTGTAGAAGAAGAAGAAGATGCCACCGTGTCTTGTTGTAGAGTAACCAAACACCCACACAAACAACCACGTGCAATGTTTGTATTGCACAGCTGTAGCGGTAAAAATCTAACCTAAACTCTTCCCTTGATTGCAACGTTGTGGCAGAGAGGGATCTGTTCTCTTAGGAAAATTGGACTATAAAATAGCATTCCTTCTATTAGTACAGGGGTGGGCAAACTACGGCCCGGGGGCCACATCCGGCCCGCCAAGTGTTTGAATACGGCCCGCCCAATCTTTCAAAAGTATTTAATTTAAACTCAACATACAACCTGGCATCATGGCCTGAGCCAACCTTTTGATGGTTGTATCAATTTCGTTGTTTGACATGGTCTGTTGTTTACAAAGTGCTCCTGAAAAAAGAGACACAAGCACATAATAATAATAAAAATTTAAATAATAATAATTATATTATAATTATAACTATTATGATTATTATATTAATTATATTAATGCTAATTATTATATTAATTATATTAATGCTAATTATTATATTAATTATATATAATAATATAGTTATATTTGCATATTTTACATAATAATAATATAATAATTATTATTTTAATTTTATTTTAATTATTATAATATTTTATTATTTTTAAAATATATAAATATAAAATAATAAATAATAATAGCAGATTGCATGACAATTTTACAGATACAATAATACCAGGTGGACTGTTACGTGTAAAATATATAGTCTGCCCCCCCGGAAATTTTGTTATATCAATGTGGCCCGCGAGTCAAAAAGTTTGCCCACCCCTGTATTAGTATCATGTTGGAGGGTGAGACGTAAACAAATATGGCGTCAAACATGTGGGACCTCCCCACTGCCTAAGACACCTTGCATGCGAGTTGCACCAAACGCTTAGCGACAAGAGAAAAAAAACACATGGAGCCTCAAAACTCACCAGGCACCTGAAACACCAGCATTGACACGACACTGTCCCGAAAGCGGAGTGTTACAGAGTGTTAGAGTGGCGCAATGTGGTGTAAACATAGCAGTGGTACAGCAGTGTCCATTATTTTATACATGTACATGTACATGTACATACTATCATACTATACTTTTTATACAGTCATAAAAAGGTGTTTTTACGTTATGTTCTACTTTGTGGATATTCACTTATCACGGTCGAAATGATTGTTATGCACAGGCCCGTTTGGTTTCACCAAGTGGAACCATGTCATTCTGATTTGTGTTTCCATTAACACTTTCTTCACGCTGGGCTGCACTACATCACATCAAAGATGGTCCGTCTCTGGAGTGAAGCCAACATTAACAGTCTCCTCCTGTGTTTTTTTTTTCTGGGCTTATCCCTCACTTTTCTCAGTTTAGCGTACGCCTTCTCGTCGGTCTTGTTTTGATTTTAGCACTGCTAGAGTGGTATGTGATGGTTGAGGTTTACGATTGAAGTTGAGTAGAATTGTTCTGCGTGATATTGAGAGTTGTTTGGTTAACTTTTATGGCTACCTGAAAGGGGCGCAATATTAATTTACAGGCTAATTTTAGACCACCGATAAACTGCACACTGTCAACAAACTTGAGATATATTAGCATATTTAGTCAGTATAATTTTTGGACGAGTGGTTAGCAGGTGGGCGGCACGGTGGTCTAGGGGTTAGCGCGCAGACCTCACAGCTAGGAGACCAGGGTTCAATCCCTCGGGCATCTCTGTGTGGAGTTTGCATGTGCATGCGTGGGTTTTCTCCGGGTACTCCGGTTTCCTCCCACATTCCAAAAACATGCTAGGTTAATTGGCGACTCCAAATTGTCCATAGGTATGAATGTGAGTGTGAATGGTTGTTTGTCTATATGTGCCCTGTGATTCCAGGGTGTACCCCGCCTTACGCCCGAAGACAGCTGGGATAGGCTCCAGCACCCCCCGCGACCCTCGTGAGGAAAAGCGGTAGAAAATGAATGAATGAATGGTTAGCAGGTAGGCTACACAGTCAGTAGATCAGGAAAAACCTGTGGAGTAGGAAAAATAGAAAATATATGCATGGGTAATTTTAAAAGTTATGAGAAGCACTGACATTAAACAACAATATTTCCTCGTTTGGTGCAGTTAAAATGGTTTTCACGTGATGGCACAGCCTTGCCTTAAGGAGATGGGGGACAAACAAGCGTACTTGTATTTAGAAGTCATATATGGTGTAAAAATACTGCATACAATTGCCGTTCTCACATGTGGAAACCGAAAATATGTATTTCGGAAAATGCTATTACTAAGATAGTCCATCATAACGGGGAAAGTTCAAGAAACAACCAAGCCACCTTTTTCACTTTCGCTTTAACTACTTTTCGATGGTCTTGTTTATTTCTTGTCCTCATGCATCACACCGCGTACACTTAAAATTGGAGCAAATCATTTCGACGACCACGTATGTGTACCTTCGCTTGCACCGTCTGCTCACCAGAAGGATTCCTTATTTATAAACGCAATATAGACGGTTGTTAACATTATTAGAGGCCTCCAGACATGAAATAACACCCCTATAGTCACTTTTACACTCATACTACCCAATATAGCAATATTTTGGACATAAATAAGACTCATGTCATGCTCATGTGTGTAAGTCATTTTATGCTTCAAAATGCTTAACTTAGGCCAAATCTAGGTGTACAGTTTGAGTTTGCTATAATAAAACAATAAAAATATATATACTATATATTGCAAATCATAGGCCAAATTTAAGCACTTTTCTAACTATATTTTTAAGCCGCAAAATTCAAAGAGCAAACTGGCGAGGGATCACTGTATAACCAGTTTTGAGTTTCATACCGCCACACATCAAAAAAACGAAGCTGTTACACCAAATAGTTCCGCGAATTTAACAAACGAAAGGGACACAGATGGGACAGGAAATACTCCACAGACCTCCGCTCCTCTCTCAACTCATATGTCAACTCCTCAGAGACAAAGTCCTCACGTCAGCAAGACGTCCAGTGGGCACGACCCCCGCGGCCCACCAGAAACAGATTCCATGGGAAAGCAGCTCATTTGAAGTCATACTACCATGGCCGAAACTAGCGAAGATCCATTTACTGTAAGCACGGCTCTACCACTGACACCACTACGAAACGCTGACTCGCAAATCGGTCATAAGTGACAGAGCTACTGCCAAGTTACGTGAGATCATGTTCAGCATTGTGGTAAGAAGCTGGAATAACTATACCTTGCATCATGTTCCTGTAGGCGTTGTCGGTGATCGAGTAGATATGTGGTGGGACTTCATGGCGCTTCTTCCCTTTGTACATGTCAATGATCTTCTCTGAGTAAATGGGCAACATCTTGTAGGGGTTCACCACCACGCAGAACAGGCCAGAGTACGTCTGAGAGCAGAGGCCACCAGAAATGATAAATTATGCTAATAATTTTTGAACATCTTTATTTTTTATCGATGTTTAATTGGGGATGTTTTTGTACGGATGAAGTTAGTTCATGCATACTTACATAAATAAGTCCCGAGAAGTACCTCTCGCGGATATTGTGCAGCACCGAGGCCTCGTTCAGACATGTGAGCTCCGCCATGTCTTCCACCTTGCTGAACTTGGGTGGGTTCATCTTCTGGATGTCATCCTTGTTGACTGTCACCTTCTTGCCGTTGTCGGCCAGCTCCACCAGGACCTCGTCTCCGTGCTCCTCTTTGACGCTTGCGGCCTCAAAACCATGCCTCTCCGAGGGGACCCATACCAGCTTCTTGGCCGACCAGTCGGCCTGAGCCATGGGGCTGTTCAGGAAGTCCTTGTCGACGTAGAGGAACTTCTCGTCCTCGTTAGGGGCCTTCTTGGACATTTTTGTGCCAGGTGGAGGCGCACGTAACTGTTGGGAGTAAATTCAAGAGTGTTAAAAAAAGAAACAATATAGTGAGGCAGAAAAGATTAGTGAAGGAAACCCTTGGCTGGGGCGAGAGGGTAAAAAAGATCCAGAACAATGTTGATATAGTCAGTGAAATTAAATCTTATGCAGCACTGCACAAATTAGCGTTGTTATTTTAACGATCTTCTGGTAAAACAGTGTGAGAAAAACAACTTAAATTGGGTTTTATTCAAGTAATAACGTGGAAAGGCGGCTTCATGCAACTTTAGAGTGTTGGGCAACTTGTTGTTGTACATAGATGTACTTTTTAAAAAATATCATAGTAAATTATCATGTATACCAGGTCTTTACTAGATATCTCAATCATCAGGACCACACTTTTTACAACCAAAAGTGGCACATCTTTTTTTCAACTGACCCAATCAGTTATTCTCCATGACATTTACTAACTCTAAGTCATTATTTCATTGACAACATCCATTTTTACCCCCTCCCTCTCTCTCTCTCTCTCTCTCTCTCTCTCTCTCTCTCTCTCTGTCTGGAGGCTTGAGTCTTGTGTTGTGATGACCATATAAGGGCCCCTTCTCCGGAGCGTGGCTCTTTTCTGCGGACCTAAACAGCAAGGCAAGTGAACTCCCAAACAAAGTCCATATAGGGAATAGTATGTCTTGAGCTGCTTGTGTAGTTTACTCCAAAATGATTATTGTAAAGCGGGGAGCTCGAGGGGGAGGGGGGGGGGGGGTGTGGGTCTTTAACCGTCATGCTTCACACAGGCCTCTGGAGGAATCAATTTTATATGCAGCGGTCATTCATTGAATTATAACATTCATTAGCTGAGAGGATGTACATGTAAAATACTTGAATCTTCTAGTATCACCAAGCCATGGTCTAGTGAGCAAATATAAGCTATAATGACTTAAACGGGATTGCCCTTTAAACTCTTGAGTAGACAATTTAGTGATTCCTGGATTATGTGCTAAGAGTCAGCTGCTGCTTTGACCCTTCTGCATTTCGCTGTACAAAACCGGCACTGTATAAATGAGAGTGGGAACTATGCTGGGAAAAAAAAAGCCCCTAAATCCTTCTGAGAAAACATATAACCAGACCTCAGGGACCTGCCAAAACAAACCAGCAAAAAAAAAAAAAAAAAAAAAAAATCATGTATAAATATTACCATGAGACAAAGACAAGCAATGACTCAGTCACTCAATGAACACGCTTCACAGGAAACAACGATGATGCTTTGAGATGATAAAACTAAACAGACCTTTCCTGTATGAGGCGAGCTTCTCACACACTTGTCCTCACCGCTGTGACTTGCGATAAAAGGCTCCTGTCACTCTCTCGCTCTCTTTATTGTGTCAACACAGCCATTATATGCTGAGGACACATGTGTGGAGTGGAGTTGACGGGATAATAATAACTGGCAGATTCAAAGACTCGGTTTGACTTCATGACCCCTTTGTTACGTATATTATTATTACCTTAGTCAAGGGTACATTTTTATGGCTGTTTGGGGTGGGATGTGGCAAAAACTAGATAATGACTTTGGTAATATTGTGAGCATTTTTCAATATTTAACGCATAAAAATGAGGCATATGCTAGTGGAGAATAACTATGACGTTTTCGGATGTGGTGCTGATCCAAATAGTTGGACTTTGGTAATATTGCATTATTCGTGCATTTATCACTATATAAATTCATCAGTTCACATTTTTCTCATGTGTGTGTGTGTGTTATTATTTTTATATGTATTAATGTATGTATGTCGGGACCAATGCACACAACAGGCAAAATAAGCACTGTTGTTTTATTCTAAAGCATTAAATGGACAAGACGTTTTGCCTCACATCATTAGCAGGCTTCATAAGTTCAAGTTCATAGACTAGGTGGGTGAGACGCCATTCAGACTAGATATGACAGCTCTAGTCTAATTAATGTTCAAAGATCCACCTCGTCTTTTCGAGAGCCAATTTATTGATCCTATAAAGGAGGAAATAGATTGGATCTTGCACCAGGCTCTCAGATTAGAGCTGTCCTATCTAGTCATACTGGCGTGTATCCCACCGAGTCTTTGAGCATGAATTGATGAAACCTGCTTGGATGAGAGGCGAACCTGTGCAGTCCAGTCGCGATCAATTGAATGCCCCGAAGTTACAAAGACCTGGTTGAACGAGAATATTCACAGGCACCCCTGTTGTATGTTATGGTATCTTATTTTTCTGGCAAATAAACCACATCGTGCATTGTTATTAAATGTCCAAGTTTGACCCCATAAAGTCAAACAATTTCTCACACAGCTCAATGTGTTCTGCAAAACTCCCACTAAGCTTGGGGTTCGCATTTAGGGGACAAGAACATGTCATCAAAACGTCTTTGCAGGGGCCATGCATGACTTTTTAACCAACTTTCCATAAGTTATTTACCACTAATTTAATTTCTTTAAACATTTTGCCCACGTTAATGAATGCATCACCAAATGCTGCATCACCCTCCAACCATTCGTTTTCTATGTCGCTTATCCTCACTAGGGCGGGGAGTATGCTGGAGCCTATCCCAGCTGTCTTGACTATTTACTATAGCAATTACTTACAAATACTTCACAGCTGATAATTTTTCCAATCACAACATAAATTACTGGTCAATATTAGACAAGTGATCTGTTCCTCAAACGCCCCACACACAGTTAGCTTGGCGCAACACAGTCAGTCCTAAAACTTGCAACACAGCATCAATGGAAATGAAAATGTATACTCACTTAAAGAGAAGGAAACGCGTTTCGAGGACAGCGTAGCAAGAGAAAAGTTGTGGTTTGGAGCATCCGGTTCTGAAGAGGTACTCCTCGCACGAACAGTCCAAAAGACCCCTGTCAAATGGCTATCCTTTCCATTTAAACCGCTCAGTGGGGCGCGTGGGCGGGGCTGCACGCGCTGACTATCCTCCACCAGGAAGTACCATCAACTCGGGAGGCAGTAAGCATGCGCAGTGAATGCTCCGGCAGAGTAGGGTAGTGACGCCTGATAAAATACAACGATATGGCTACAACTATCATCATTAGGCATCCTACTACTAATAAAAACAGTAATAACAATTCAGTAGATAGTGTAGGTATCGCTAATGTAATTGAGACCACTGCAATATTGTATTAATATATTATTCAGACATGCTTAACGAGTTATAATAAGCAATATCACGTGATTGCATTTGCACAATTCAGCACATGTTTATTTAGAGTCTTGAATCTTGAGAGAAGATAAGTGTTTATTTGGTTATTATATACCACCATTTTGTTGGTTATATCTATGGTCATTATTTATTATGGTTGTAAAAAAAAAAATCACCATTATGTTACTATATGGTTACATTGCCTTGCCAGCCAATGACAAGGCACATATAGACAAACAACCATTCACACTCACATTCATACCTATGGACAATTTAGAGTCACCAATTAAAAATGTTTTTGGAATGTGGGAGGGAAACTGGAGTACCCCTAGAAAACTCCACTCGGGAGAACATGCAAACTCCAAACAGAGATGCCAAGCGGAGAATCAAACCCGGGTCTTCCTGATCTCCTGACTGTGTGGCCGTCCATAACTATAATTTCAGTTTGTAACATGACTCTACTGATTTTTAACTCCACTCCCACATTAAGTTTGTTTTTTTAATGTTGTTTTTCACTATCACAGAAGTGAATGCCAGGAGTCTCAACATCATACAAATCTTCCAAGTTCATATTTTTTTGTATTATTGATTTATTATTTTGCTTTTTTTTTTAATTGAAAATGATCCAATCATGTCTGCCTCTCTAAGGCCACTTCATCATGTTTGTCAAGCTAGCTTACATGCAATCAAGGAACAGATATGAAATGTCATTACTCGATTGTGATTGGTTCATTAGGAGCCAATCATTAGCCAGAACTGCTGACGTCATCCAAATCCAGCATTTTCATTCATTCATAGATGCAAATATATCACGTCCACGAGCACAGCCTCCAGAAGTATATAGATTACGCAATTAACTCTCTCACTCCTCATAAGGCAAGTCAGCTGTCCCCTGCACAGGAATCCCCCTTTACTGTAACCACTCCAGCAAGGTCCCCCTTCATAAACAAACTCATAATTCACATGGTGACAGGCTCGGTCTGTGTGTGTGTGTGTGTGTGTTCTTTCAAATTCCACCATCACAGACAGCGGTACCCCAGCCCTCGCATTACCTCCCTCCCCACCGTCTTTCCAGTGGAACTTCCTATATAAGGACAGTGTACTATTTGCTCCAATAAATCAAGGTGAGAGTTGATAGCTGCGGTCTGTTCTGTGCCAGAGAGTGGAAAAGCCGGCATGTGTGTGTGTGTGTGTGGATCTACAATACATGTAGGACTTTGGCGCTCGCCCTCTGGCCAACATCAAAAAGGCAGTGGTGATGCTCTCAGATTTAAAAGGTACTGTAGGTCGACCAGTGCCGACCGAATGAGGGGGCAAGGAATAGGGAGTGATGAAGAATGAGATGAGGGGGAGATGTGAAGGAGGTGAAGGGAAATAAAGCAGGAAGATACACTGAACAGAAGTTGCAGTGTGTTCCATATAAGGAGAGAGGGGGGGGGGGCTGTCTGGAATCTTAGCTTTCTGTGTTACTGTCAAAGTGTAGCACAGACCAACGCTAGCCCCGGTGACTAAATATGGTCCATTAGAAATGGCTTTGCAGTAGAACTATAAATGATATTACATCTATGGGAATAATTGTTTTTTTTTTTTTCGGTAGCTGTTCGGTTCAAAATCTGCTTTCATTATACAAAGTTGAGTAAAACTTAAATCAGGAAAACCATCCCATAGCTTGCTCGCTCATTTCCTCCAATGACAATCATGTGACCCTTTGGCCTTGCAGACAATCACTCTCTTCCTCTCATTGGATAGTTCTTAATGACGATGGTACTTCCTGACACGTGGAAGCATCAAACCAAATGACTGCCCCTTTAAATTTAAGTGTATAACTTCTATTCCGCAAGTGTAGCCAATGGCGGGTTGCCAGGTGAGCTACTACTATGGAGAATAATAAACAACTACTGTATTCATTCATTCATTTTCTACCGCTTTTCCTCACGAGGGTCGCGGGGGTGCTGGAGCCTATCCCAGCTGTCTTCGGGCGTAAGGCGGGGTACACCCTAGACTGGTCGCCAGCCAATCACAGGGCACATATAGACAAACAACCATTCACACTCACATTCATACCTATGGACAATTTGGAGTGGCCAATTAACCTAGCATGTTTTTGGAATGTGGGAGGAAACCGGAGTACCCGGAGAAAACCCACGCATGCACGGGGAGAACATGCAAACTCCACACAGAGATGCCCGAGGGTGGTCTCCTAGCTGTGAGGTCTGCGCGCTAACCCCTAGACCACCGTGCCGCCCCAACTACTGTATGTTAACTCTAAACACGGCAAAACTTGCATCACTCCCAGAACTTGATGCCACCCCGCCTTAACCTCCCGTGGCCCCCAGGGAAGTTGAGTTTGCGACTCCTGAGGTAAGCCTTCACGATATTAGTCACTGGTTCATCAAGAGTCATAATATTCAATATGCATTATTATCAATACAACCAGGAAGAAGCTGGGTAACGCTTAAAATAACCAAAATACTACAAGTATTACATGTTATTATGAATGTACCTGTTACTATGGCCTTGGCATGTATGTAAAATGTTGTTGGCGGCGTTTATTAATAAAGGACACTATAGGCGGACTATAACTATAGCAGAAAAGTGAAAGATATGTGGGTTCACATCTCACATGAGGATTATGAATGACGGGCAAAATATTTTCTATTTGACAAAAACACGTCACCAGTGGTCCTTTATGTTTTTTCCTCACCCTTGCAACCATAAATGGCCATCTATTTAGAAAGAAAATACATTTGTTGATACGTTCGACCGCCACGGAATTCATTTGCATTCTAATTTGAGCCCCGGGGGGGCAAAGATGAACACAGTGTTTTATTTGTCAAAGAACACTACATTTAATATTTAAACAACTGCCATTTACACATGACTATTTTATAGTGAGGAGGAGCAGTCCCATCAATCATACGGCAAACTGCCAACTAAACCGACCACTGTTCATCTTCCTCCACATATATAGCCATTTACAAGAGAGCACTCATATCAACTGCAGTAAATTAAGCGACTACTAACGCTGCAAATAAGGTTTGGTCCAAAGCTACGGAGGTCTTCATGAGAAGCTTGCTGCACCTCTACAGTACATTGATACGGAACGGGATATGAGAAAAGTACACATCATATATGTGATGTATAAAAATGTGAGTAATTGATACACCCATAAAATACTTATTTTTAACACACAGCTCACTGCTCCTCCTTCCCCTACTAACACTCCTATTAGCTTGACGCTTTCCTCCGATTGTGGATCAACATTTGCAATAAAAGTCGCCATTTGCTCAATCAATTCTCACAAAACAATCAAATTTTAGGGCCTAAATATGCGTCACACATTTATTAAACACATTTAAAGTATACAATGTATAACAGTGCTGAAAAAGCTGCAAAATCTCAACGCTTGACAAAAATATCAGTGAACAGTACATGTAAGCTGTACATTTTATCTGTTTTATCACACACTTAAATCTGAAATCTGCCATGCTGGATGGCGACTGTGCGGGGATGTAAACAGCAAGAGGTGGATACAGCATAGATAAAAGGATTGTTTCAAAAGCAGCTAGGAGTTGGATTTGCGTGTTACTGAGGGCAAAAATGTAGTGTCTGTGTTTAAAAAAATGCAATAATAAATAATTAGTTCCAGATGTTAAGAGTGGTAAAAATTTCAGCTTCCCTTACAAGAGGATAAATATAAGTAAAAGTATAATTTTACATTTAAAAAAAAAAAATTAAACCCTGATTGCACACTTATTTGGACTGAGGGTAGTGAAATGAAGGATTCACCATTACAGTCCACTCTCGGCTATAGTATTTATTTTCAAGAAGGCACAATTGTTTTGGCAAACTGGCTTGTGGGAGCCAGCTGGGAAAGACTCCAGCATAGATATGTATAGAAAATGAATGTTATGGCAATACAATGTCTTTCTGTTAAGCCACCATGGGCGTTATACTGAAAGGCAGTCTCCTCTAAGGTAAGACCGCCACCGTGTGGTAATCCCTATGAACAGCACACTTAAATGCTTTAGAAAACATTTATTTTCAATGACAGAACTAACTAAAAAACATGACCATAGCAGTAGTGAAAAGACAAAAAAACTACTAAATTTTGGAATACAAATTATTCATTCACAAGAGTGTCGGGGTTCTCAGCAGGTAACCCACCTGTCATCGGGCGAGAGGTGGTCGCCAGCCAATCACAGGACACATATAGACAACCAACCATTCACACTCACATTCAATTTGGAGTTGCCAATTAACCTAACATGTTTTTGGAATGTGGGAGGAAACCGGAGTACCCGGAGAAAACCCACACATGCGTGGAGAGAACATGCAAACTCCACACAGAGATGCCCGTGGGTGGAATTGAACTTGGGTCTCCTAGCTGTGAGGCCTGTGCGCTAACCACTCATCCGCCGGAATACAAATTAGATAAATAAATTATGATTTTCACCTACAACACAGGAACATCTTTTAGCTGTCTGCTTTATGTCCTGTGTTGCCAACAGCGGGACCCCTTAGGAACACTTTCCTCTCGTCATCGCCACTATGCAGGAAGTGGGACACCAACCCGTACAGGAGTGGCCTGGAAGGTTATTGGAAAAATATAACATTAATATATTATATTTCAAATTATAGTATGGGGGAATATTGCATGATTCTGTGATATAACAAGTACAAAATGTAACTGAGGGGAAAACTCATGCAAAAACAAAGATGTGGTTATGTAATCTCTGTGTGCGAAAGTGTAATAGATCTGTCCAACAAATGATCAAAACTCCAAAATATGTGTGTACTGGCTATTCCCAGACAAAAACACTTACACGGACTTGGAGCTCATATCCTCTGTGACTCTCAGCTCGCTGGCCAAAAAGTGTCTATCCAGGGGAACTTGGGGTTGGCCTGACTCTGGGACAACAAACATTTAGAGCCCAGTTTAGAAATACATTTTGTTCAACAATGAGCATTGGGCAAGTAGGAAAAAAACTGTCAAATTTTGTTCCACTCTGTTAAAAAGGAAGACTTTTGACCACAGTGCAGAGTCCAATAATAATAATCTTGAGCAAAACAAGTATTGTTTTGTGCTTCTTTCAGTGAGTGATGGTGTGACGTTGCAATGTCGATTAGCAGACCTCCATTTTACTGTATTGTACACAGGTGTGTAAAATATAATGTAGTGTTATGAAATATTTTATATTTACCGTAATGACGCAAGAGACGACTTACCTGCTGTCAGAACCGACGCAGTGTACCGGTACTTGTTGAACTCCAGGTACTCTCGTATGAGCTCGTTGATGAGCAGGTTTTCGTGGGACAACGACGGACGCTGTTCGCGCTGGTCATCCAGGGCGCCGAACACCTCTGCGCGGATACGAGCCTTCAGCTGGCCCAGCACCCCGCGGGATTCGAGGGTTTCTCGGACGGCTAAAATGTGTGGATTTGAACCCATTAGCTAGTCTGTGTAGTCACTCTGAACTATCATAACTGGAACTGTGTTGGACAACTTTGCTAGCGAAGCTAGTGCTACTTATGCTAGCATAATCGTAGTTATTTACAGCGTACAAAACATCACCAAGCAAGACGACAACGAATTCTGTTATTATAACAATGGTTGCAATTTCCAGTTTAGTAATGTAATACTCTTAACCACAGTAAGCTAATAACTTACCACATTTCAGTTCAGTGATGGTCGCCATTGCAACAAGCGTAAACAAACCAATGGCTTTTCTTCGCGCAATTTAAATGACAATCTGATCGTTTCTGCCACCTAGCGACTATTCTTTAGTACTACATAAGATGGGACCAAAATGCAGAATATCTTTAAAATTTTCATTTATTTCAGTCTTTCAATTGAAAAAGTGAAACTCTTATATTCTATACCTTCACTAGCCACAGAGTGAAATATTTTAATAATCTATTTTTCAAATTTCTTCATAGATCTGATAACAACAGTTTACAGCTATTAAAAACAAATAGTGTTTTGTGCTGTAATCAGCAAATGAAGTGAATTAATTAAACGTGAATTGAACTCCTAAAACTCACATTTTTCTCCATTCACAGTTTATCACAAATAAAAACTCCAACACACCCTATTACAGTATTGAGTCAAATACATTTATTTTCATCCGGCATTTACAATACAATAATAGAAATTGATCAGTGAAAAATGAAATAGCTTGTTATAAAAAAAGTATAAATATAATACAATCCTCAGAATTTTGAAATACCACATAAACTACATGGTTTTTACTTGAATATATTGTCTAAACCAGTAAGACAAAATCAGTATATGACTTTTCTCTACAAAAAAGTTCATATAATTCTTGGAATCAAGGCTAAAGGTCTTTGAGGAGTATCTACACTGTAGCTTCAGCAAAAAAATAGAATAGTGAATTCTCTGTATATATACGCATTTATATATATATATGTATGGCCTGAGTTGTGCGGTGGTGGCAGAGAGACAATCACTCACCAAGATTTATTATTATTGTTTAGAATAGACATTCTCCTCATTCATGGCGGTTTTTCAGATGTAGGCATCAAGTTAAAACTAACCATGACGGTTTCTTTGGACTTCATGTGTTTACTTTGACATAAACAACAGCCTCTGAATGCCTTGGCCCACACTATTGTTTTCCCCCTATTCTCTGTCATATAAATATTCTAAATTGGTCGCTTCAAGCTCATTTCTGACGGTTATGAAAACCTCACTTCCCTCATGTTTGCCAGGCTGAACCCTCCGCAGGGTCAGTATGTCAGAGTCGATGCTCGTTTCTGGGACCACGAGGCCGACTGGGAATGGAAATAGTGTAACCTGTTTTTTGTCATTCAAGGCTGAAAACGTGAGAGTAAACATCAATGTTAAAGCCTGAGAAAAACATAAAAAATATGTTGTGCTTTATAACACGTAGAAAATTACAAAAATAATACTGTTCCCAAAAATTACAAAAAATAATACTGTGCCCAAAAGTCTTTTAAAATTCCGGTCCTCTTTCATTCCAGGCTTTGGCTTAATCCTCAAATAGAAAAATTCCATTTTCTTCATATACATTATTAATAGCTTGCACGCTTCCAGCAACCCACTTTTATAGCTTTGTTTGGATGTTCATAATCTGAGGTTAACAACTTCCGTGTGTGTGAGAAACCAAAGACTAGGCACAAATGTCGGCAGTATCTCTGGACAGTCAATCACAATGCCCTGGGGTTGAGCTGCCACAATGCTTGGAAGGGCTACTTCAACTTTTGTTGAAAAGCCATGCAAAAAAAAAAAGGTGCCAAGTTTGCATTGGAGCGCCTGAAAAGAACTACACCAGCCCGGCTTCCCGGCACATGCGGAAGAACTGTCCTTGCTGTGCAATTAGGTTGGCTGGAGAGTCCATCTCTGAGATGTGGCCACGGTCCATAACGATCACTCTGTGGAGAAACAAGAAGATTTTTTTGACTGCAGTCTAACATAATGGGAACATCAAATATTCTGTACATTCATTCAGTGTATTTATAGGTGTGGGTAGAAGTTGTTTGGACTGGGGAACTCCACCTAATAATGCATATTGTCATTTCTATATATGTCACCAACACTCCTTTAATGAAAAAAATGCTATAAATAAATCAAGTGATCAAATACATTTGCGATTCATTAGTGACATTTTTTTTCTCATATATTAGGCCATTTTTGTCCGCAAAAATAATAACTTGATAATGTTTTTTTTACTTCTTTTTTGTCAAACATAGACATTTTGCACCTTGTTTCATGGTCCTTAAACGCACCATAGATGTGTGCTGTTCATTGATCATCGTCCATTCATTAGTGGCAAGTACCTGTAGTACATTCATTAATTAATTTCTACCGCTTTTTCCTCACAAGGGTGGCGGGGGGTGCTGGTGTCTTGGTGCGAGAGGCGGGGTACAGCAGCCAGCCAATCACAGGGCACAAATAGACAAACAACCATTCACACTCACATTCATACCTATGGACAATTTGCAGTCGCCAATTAACCTAGCATGTTTTTGGAATGTGAGAAAATGCAAACTCCACACATAGATGGCCGAGGGTGGAATTGAACCTTTTTCTCCTAGCTGTGAGGCTGTGCGCTATCCACTCGACCGCCGTGCCGCCCCCTATAGTACATTTTATACTTTAAATGGGACCTATTGTGCTTTTTCTTTGCCTTTTCTGACCTATAAATATTGCTACAATGTTGTATTCCCTTTCCTTATATCCCTTTCCTTATTGTATTTCCTTATATGGGCATGCCCACGCACAAGCTGTGTGAGTGGAGCAAGTGTAGGGAGTCAAATTACACAGACCGTTTCAGCGGAAGTCAAGAGATACAGGAGACACTACAGGAAGAGGTGCAGAGTCTGGAAGATCTAGAAAGCTTTCTGTGCGGGTTATCGCGTAGTCCAGAACTGAGTTTAATAGGTCCCCTTTAATTGTGTCGAATAAACATGTTGGGCATATTTAGGGCTTAAATCTCAATCTAATCTAATTACACTTTTATTGCAAATGTTGATGTAAAAAACCCTGCAGGGCTGTACTGTACCGTATTAGACTTCAACGTATACCTTGTGTAATCCATGATGGTGTTAAGGCGGTGAGCGATGGTAAGAACAGTGCAGTCTTCAAACTGTGTGCGGATTGTGGACTGGATCAGCGTGTCGGTCTCCAGATCCACGGCGGCTGTTGCCTCATCCAGAACCAGGATTTTGGTTTTCCTCAGCAAAGCTCTTGCCAGGCACACAAGTTGGCGCTGACCCAAACTGGACACATTTGCGGAAGATAAGAAGCAATATTAGCCAGGGTCTCAAACTCACTGATATTATTTTTTGCCATTATGTTTTTCCAATTGCAATACAATAATTATACATATAATAAAACATATAAAAAAACACATATACAAAAAAATATATAATATTACACATGCAAAACATTGCCATTTTATGCAAATTTACCTTCTGGGAAGCCCAAAAACACAGCATGAGGTTACCCAGCATGCCTTGCGGGTTATAAATGAACATAAAATAGTATTGTTTTGCATACATATTAATAGTAAGTGTTTCTTTTGATACATTGTGTACATTTATTTCATCGTGGGTGAAGGAGGCGTTTGATGACCTCCTGTTCATGTCAAAATAGACATTTTTAAGGGTGTCTCAATTGTGGATGGTCTAAGAATGCATACCTAAGGTTCTCTCCCCCCTCGGAACATTCATGGTTGAGTTTCTCAGGCAGGCTGGACACAAAGTTCTTGAGGTGAGCGAGCTCGAGTGAACTCCAGACTTCTTCATCTGTGTAGGTGTCAAAGGGATCAAGGTTCATGCGTAGGGAGCCGGAGAACAGCACAGGATCCTGAGAAGAAGTCCCACAGATAAGTAAGTTGTAAGTATCAGTTCAAAGTAATCTTAGCAGTTTATATAAGGAAATCCAGAGTAGAGTATTTGTTGTAAATAACTTACCTGAGGAATGATAGTAATCCGTGATCGAAGATCATGAAGTCCAATATCGGCAATGTTGACGCCATCTATAAAAATGTTTCCTTTTGCTGCCTCTAAGATTCGAAATATTCCCAGGGCAAGTGAGGATTTCCCAGCTCCCGTCCTTCCAACAATACCCACCTGGAACATATTTGGGAGGTCTTATATATGAAAATAATTCAGTGTCTGTGTAAGCATCATTCCGCAATCAAAATGACTCACTTTCTCTCTTTCATGAATCTGCAAGGTAATGCCTTTCAAAGCCAACTCCAATCCTTTGCGGTACTGAAGTCCGTAGTCCTGGAACTCTATAGTGCCCGTCTGGGGCCAGGCCAGAGGCAACGAGCTGCCTTCTAGGCTCCAGCTGGCCTGTGTAACGTCAAGAGAAGGGAATAAGTCACTGAGTGTATAGTGTATTTTTATATTTGAAAAAAAAAAAATGAACCAATGAACCAAAACTTGCACAATGTGTGCATGTGTGTGTGTGTGTGTGTGTGTGTGTGGTGGAAACACTAACCTCTTTTGCAGTGTCAGCATACTCATTTACTCTTTCCACTGAAACAATGTTGTTTTCCACATCAGTCCAGGATCTAACAATCCAGCTCAGGATTCCAGTCACCTGCAATAAAGTCAATTTATTATAACCATGCGAGAAATATACTGGTGCAAAAACCTGGCAATAGATACAACTGAAAGAATACAACATTTTTATATTTGTAGAAATTCCTTTAACGTTCACAATATCTATAATAAGACACTTTAGTGGTAGAAAATCCATCTTTGTAAAGCTCGAGTTGCATAGAAAGCAGTCAGCGGTGAACCTCAACTTGTGTTTAGGAAGTATTCTTTATATGCAGTAAATCAGCTTAAATTGGTTTATGGTAGGGGTCTCAAACTCAGTTTACCTGGGGGCCACCAGGAGCTAGGTTCTGGGTGAAGCCGGGTTTAAAAAAAAACAAAACCCAAAAACGCATTTATTAAAAACTGGAAAAAAAATCAATAAAAAAAACTATCTTCAATGCTTTTGCTTCTGCTATACCGTACCCTTTTTTAGTACTTTGGTTCCGGTTTTCCACACCAAAATAGCTGATAAAACATTCCACTGTTCTCAAATATCTTAATTTTTATTTTTCTATACACAAAATAAGATAAAAAAAAATAAACAAATTAAGAATAAAGACAATAAATCAATCAATCAATCAATCAATCGATCATAAATAAGTAAAATAATAATAAAACAGCAAATAAGAAAACCGTAAGAAACCACATACAGTTGTTAGAGAAATTATTTTTTTCATATTCAAATGTACAGTATTAACAGTTATTTAACCTTTAACATGAACATTAATGAAACTTAATAATTTGACCCAATTAGCAAGTTAGCATCGTAGCATCTCAGTTCCATCTGGGAGCAGCGTCGTAACTTTAACAACATGTTTTAATGAGATGCTTTATCTTGACGTGTATTTTCCCTTTTATTCCAAATCATTTCCTGCATTTATTTGTACCCGTACACGTCATAAGCCTTTAGCTTCATTGCTAATCCAAAGCAAAACAGGGGGCGGGGTAACAGGGTAGGGTAACAGTATGGGCGGGGCAAAATCATGTTAATTGTGTCCGGTGTGCACACAGCTTTAAGCTGTCATTTCAACATTAAACTTTGGTATCAAGGTGGGGGGGCTCAAACTAGCGTCTCGCGGGCCGCATTTGGCCCACGCGCCGCGAGTTTGAGACCCCTGCTGTACATCATTTGACAAAACAGTAAATGCAATGCCGACTCTTGATTCTCATTGATAATAATATACAGTATAGTAGATGCATATTGTTACATGAATACAAATTGAGCATTATTGTCATTTTTAGGACAGAATTTTGAAAGTGCAAATAACCTATAATAATTAGGGCTGTCAAATGATTTTAAAAAATCTGATTAATCGAAACCCCCCCGATTAATCTGTCTTTTTAATCGTGATTAATCATGATTAATCATCTTTCCCAGCTGTTTTTCACAGTAACGTTTGAATCACAGCTTACTGTGTAATTTTGAGCAATGAGGTGTTGCATTCAAAGGCACCACATCATTGAGTTCACAGGTTTCGGAGCATACTTATATTCAGCAAAATTCACTTCCGCATTAATATAAGAGATAAGATAAGATAAGATAAGATATGCCTTTATTCGTCCCTCAGTGGGGAAATTTGCAAAAAAAAATATGCCAAGCCATATCTACTAGGGATGTCTGATAGTACCACTTATCAGCATAACAATGCGATATTTGGTTGATATCCGATTTTTTCTGTCCTTTAATCGTGATTTATCGTGATTAATCATCTTTCACAGCAGTTTTTCATCGTAACATTTGAATCGCAATTTACTGTGTAATTGTGAGAAATGAGGTGTTGCATTCAAAGGCACCACATCATTGAGTTCACAGGTTTCGGAGCATACTTATATTCAGCAAAATTCACTTCCGCATTAATATAAGAGATAAGATAAGATAAGCCTTTATTCGTCCCTCAGTGGGGAAATTTGCAAAAAAATATGCCAAGCCATATCTACTAGGGATGTCTGATAGTACCACTTATCAGCATAACAATGCGATATTGGTTGATATCCGATTTTTTGGTCCTTTAATCGCGATTAATCATGATTAATCATCTTTCCCAGCTGTTTTTCATAGTAACATTGGAATCGCAGCTTTCTGTGTAATTGTGAGCTATGAGGTGTTGCATTCAAAGGCACCACATCATTGAGTTCACAGGTTTCGGAGCATACTTATATTCAGCAAAATTCACTTCCGCATTAATATAAGAGATAAGATAAGATAAGATAAGCCTTTATTCGTCCCTCAGTGGGGAAATTTGCAAAAAAAAATATGCCAAGCCATATCTACTAGGGATGTCTGATAGTACCACTTATCAGCATAACAATGCGATATTGGTTGATATCCGATTCCCCCCTGTCCTTTAATCGTGATTAATCATGATTAATCATCTTCCCCAGCTGTTTTTCATAGTAACATTTGAATCGCAGCTTACTGTGTAATTGTGAGCAATGAGGTGTTGCATTCAAAGGCACCACAACATTGAGGTCACAGGTTTCGGAGCATACTTATATTCAGCAAAATTCACTTCCGCATTAATATAAGAGATAAGATAAGATAAGATAAGATATGCCTTTATTCGTCCCTCAGTGGGGAAATTTGCAAAAAAAAATATGCCAAGCCATATCTACTAGGGATGTCTGATAGTACCATTTATCAGCATAACAATGCGATATTTGGTTGATATCTGATTTTTTCCCTGTCCTTTAATCGTGATTTATCGTGATTAATCATCTTTCCCAGCAGTTTTTCATAGTAACATTTGAATCGCAATTTACTGTGTAATTGTGAGAAATGAGGTGTTGCATTCAAAGGCACCACATCATTGAGTTCACAGGTTTCGGAGCATACTTATATTCAGCAAAATTCACTTCCGCATTAATATAAGAGATAAGATAAGATATGCCTTTATTCGTCCCTCAGTGGGGAAATTTGCAAAAAAAAAATGCCAAGCCATATCTACTAGGGATGTCTGATAGTACCACTTATTAGCATAACAATGCAATATTGGTTGATATCCGATTTTTCCCTGTCCTTTAATCGTGATTAATCGTGGTTAATCATCTTTCCCAGCTGTTTTTCATAGTAACATTTGAACATAACACATAACAATGCAATATTGGTTGATATCCAATTTTTTTTCACAATCATGAAATCTGATATTAAAAAAAACACATATGTGTTCATTCCTCCTCAAGAGATATGTCATGTTACATATATCGGTATGGGCCGCAAGTTTGAGACCCCTGGTTTATGGTATTTATGGCGTTTAAAAGTAGACATTTGTGGGTGGGGATGGACTGCATGAAGACTCCTTTAGTGTACTGGCTTCTTACCTGTAGGGAGTGCGACACAGCCAGACCCACTATGCCTGGACTCAGGGTATTCTTTCCTATTACAGAAAGAATGGCAGCTGCTAACACCACTCCGTTACCGACAAACTCCAGATTGACAGCCAACCATCTATGGGTAAAACTTCAATGAATTCTCATTCTGCCGAGCAAATAATTAAAATATATAAATGACGATATCTCACCGAGTGGCCACAAATCTCGGGAAGTAAGCAGTCTGATTGAAGTCTACTCTGCCATTGGCCTGTAGAATAAACCTGGACTGATCACCAAAGGCTCTGATGACGCTGGCGCCCTGCACCGTCTCGTTGAAGTGGGTATAGATGGGGGAGCGGCTCACAGCTTCCAGCCTCCGCAACTGACAGGATGTGGCAACGTAGAAGCTCTGTTGTGGGAAAACATGAAACAGTTCTAATGAGAGCGGAAATTCAAAATCAATTTCCAATAACATTTTATATCACATAAGTCATAAAGTACGAAATCATTACGGTTTACCTGAACGAAGGCGTAGAGGAATGCGAGAGGCAGAATGACCACGACAGCAAAAGGTGTTGCCATCATCACGATGATGCACACCTCCATGAGTTTAAAGACGTAACTCAGCATCATCTTCAGACCCTCGGGTACCATGCAGTCAATGGCGTCAATCTCTTTAGCAAAGCGGTTGAGCAAGTTTCCGCTGGGAGTGCATTCGAAGAAAGACATCGGCGAACGCAACACGTTGACGAGCAGGTCCATGTGCAAGTGACGGGAGGCGATGATGCCGCAAATAGAGATAGCCATTGTCGTCCCAAAGATGGCAATGCCTGGATAGACCCAAAGTACAGTAAAGTCTCGTTATATCGATATCGGTTATAACGAATTACTGCTTATTACGATACTATTTTAATTTCCCGGCAAATTTCTAGTCTTTTATGATATAATTAGTTCCGTTAGTACGATACCCGGTTATTATGATAATCCGGTTACTACGATGCCCTTTTCATCTCCCGCCAGCCAATTTGGTCTGCTTATATCGATACAAAAGCAGCTTAAATCAATCTTTGCTTAAGGATTTCAATACCAAAAAAGAACACGGCGAACGGCTGCTTCCAGTCAACTTTATTTTTCACACTTCCACCACCAGAGCGCAGCACACACACAACGATTCCCGCACTTCCTGGTTCACAGGTCATGCTCAACCCGCCCCACATAGCTGGCCAAACACATGCCTGCAACAGAAGAACCAACTGACATAGCATACACACCTATTCCAACGAAGACACAAGCGTACAAATACATGTATTTAATTGTGTTGTATTCAGATATCTTTTTATTCTATACACACGAGAGAAACCACGAACGCAGTTGGTTCTTCTGTTGCAGGCATGTGTTTGGCCAGCTATGTGGGGCGGGTTGAGCATGACCTGTGAACCAGGAAGTGCGGGAATCGGTGTGTGTGCTGTGCTCTGGTAGATAGATAGATAGACTCCCTTTATTGTCATTGCACAAAAACACAGTAGTGAAATTGCCAACGAAATGTCGTTGCCTGGCTCCCATATAATAACAGACACAAAAGAAGATAAGTAATAATAAATAATAATAATAATAATAATGTGGAGAATAATGGTGGTGGAAGTGTGAAAAATAAAGTTGACTGGAAGCAGCAGTTCGCCGTGTTCTTTTTTGGTATTGAAATCCTTAAGCAAAGATTGATTTGAGCTGCTTAACATTGTTCTATATCATAGAACAATGTCGAGTGCATTATTGCCCACTTTTAATGCAGTTCGGCGCAGGATCGGATATATCGACAGTCTGGTTATATCGATATTTTTTCCGACTCCCGACAATATCGATATAACGAGACTTTACTGTATGTTAAAGATTATTGAAAAGTAAACATGATGAAATATTACAAATCTTTTGGTCTCACCTTGAACAAAACCCAGTGCTCCAAAGACAGCTAGTTTCAGATCTGCGTCAGTCTGGGTACCGTTAACGATCGGGTCATCGGCCCACATGCTGAGCCAGTAGTTGTAGGCCAGTGAGGCTCCTTGTTGAAACGCGTACAGGAAGACAATAGGGATGATGATGGCCAGGCCGATGGTCTTGAAGTACTTTTGGTACATCTCCAGCCTCACCTGCAGTGAGGAAAAAGTAAACATGACGATCATCCATTTAGTTTATCACGCCTGTTTGTCATCATATTAATTCTTACTCTTCCAGTGCGGGCCTTATCAACCACTGTTAGCTTGCCGAGATCCTCAGAAACCTGCTCCTCCTCGGTTTCAGACACAGGCTCCATATTCTGCAGGTTTGTATTAGTTGTGTCACCGCTGTAAGAAATGACAACAAAAGAGGAGTTATTGCTTGAGTAATTCCCGTCGTTTTCTTTGGGCCTCCCGTGTGCGTTAATGTACCCAATGAGCTGCTCTTGAGATAAATCTCGGGAGAATGGCATGAAGTCCACCATGCTGAGACGAGCATTGGACCTCCTGGAACCAGCTGCAGGAAAGCACATTTTGTATTATTATTATTAGGACTTAAAAAAAACTTTATTCTGACCTAAACACATCAAGAGCAGTGCAATTCCGACACAATATACCGTATGAACCTACAATGCACAAACTGGGAAAGATGATTAATCCCGATTAATCCCGATTAAAGGACAGAAGAAATCGGATATCAACCAATATCGCATTGTTATGCTGATAAGTGGTACTATCAGACATCCCTAGTAGATATGGCTTGGCATATTTTTTTCCCCGCAAATTTCCCCACTGAGGGACGAATAAAGGCATATCTTATCTTATATCTTATTTTATCTCTTATATTAATGCGGAAGTGAATTTTGCTGAATATAAGTATGCTCCGAAACCTGTGAACTCAATGATGTGGTGCCTTTGAATGCAACACCTCATTGCTCACAATTACACAGTAAGCTGCGATTCAAATGTTACTATGAAAAACAGCTGGGAAAGATGATTAATCACGATTAAAGGACAGAAAAAAAGGGATATCAACCAATATCGCATTGTTATGCTGATAAGTGGTACTATCAGACATCCCTAGTAGATATGGCTTGGCATATTTTTTTTGTGCAAATTTCCCCACTGAGGGAGGAATAAAGGCATATCTTATCTTATCTTATCTCTTATATTAATGCGGAAGTGAATTTTGCTGAATATAAGTATGCTCCGAAACCTGTGAACTCAATAATGTGGTGCCTTTGAATGCAACACCTCATTGCTCACAATTACACAGTAAGCTGCGATTCAAATGTTACTATGAAAAACAGCTGGGAAAGATGATTAATCACGATTAATGGACAGAAAAACTCGGATGTCAACCAATATCGCATTGTTATGCTGATAAGTGGTACTATCAGACATCCCTAGTAGATATGGCTTGGCATATTTTTTTTGGTGCAAATTTCCCCACTGAGGGACAAATAAAGGCTTATCTTATCTTATCTTATCTCTTATATTAATGCGGAAGTGAATTTTGCTGAATATAAGTATGCTCCGAAACCTGTGAACTCAATGGTGTGGTGCCTTTGAATGCAACACCTCATTGCTCACAATTACACAGTAAGCTGCGATTCAAATGTTACTATGAAAAATAGCTGGGAAAGATGATTAATCACGATTAATCACGATTAAAGGACAGAAAAACTCGGATATCAACCAATATCGCATTGTTATGCTGATAAGTGGTACTATCAGACATCCCTAGTAGATATGGCTTGGCATATTTTTTTTTTTGCAAATTTCCCCACTGAGGGACGAATAAAGGCATATCTTATCTTATATCTTATTTTATCTCTTATATTAATGCGGAAGTGAATTTTGCTGAATATAAGTATGCCCCAAAACCTGTGAACTCAATGATGTGGTGCCTTTGAATGCAACACCTCATTGCTCACAATTACGCAGTAAGCTGCGATTCAAATCTTACTGTGAAAAACAGCTGGGAAAGATGATTAATCACGATTAAAGGACAGAAAAAAAGGGATATCAACCAATATCGCATTGTTATGCTGATAAGTGGTACTATCAGACATCCCTAGTAGATATGGCTTGGCATATATTTTTTTTTATTTCCCCACTGAGGGACGAATAAAGGCATATCTTATCTTATCTTATCTGTGATTCAAATCTTACTGTGAAAAACAGCTGGGAAACATGATTAATCACGATTAACCACGATTAACCACGATTAATCACGATTAATCGCGATTACAAGGCAGATTGATCCGTTTTTTAAAAAATCATTTGACAGCCCTAATTATTATAGGTTATTTGCACTTTGAAAATTCTGTCCTAAAAATGACAATAATGCTCAATTCGTATTCATGTAACAATATGCATCTACTATACTGTATATTATTATCAATGAGAATCAAGAGTCGGCATTGCATTTACTGTTTTGTCGAATCATGTACAGTATTTTGCAGCGTCTGAGTTGTAGTGTGCAAGCCATATACTCTATACTGTACATTGTTTTCTTCAGGCTTCATTGACAGTATATGATAAATAAATATAACTAAGTTAAATACACGTCCGACTCACCTCTTTGTATGGCGCTCTCTTTCCTCTCCGCACTCGCAAAGGTGTGGATGAAATCCGCAAAAGCGCCACGGCGGCTGAGGAGTTCCTGGTATGATCCGCTCTCTGTGATTTCGCCGTTTACTAGAACGAGGATGAGGTCAGCTTGCGGCAGGAAGCTCATCCCATGGGTCACCAAGATGCGGGTCTGCAGAGCCACACGAGTCAGAAAAAAAAAATGCAATATTGTGGCTGTCTGAAGAAAATAAACGTCGCCAAAGTGACCGTTTCTGTCTTGTTACAACAACAATGCAGGCCGCATTCTTGTAAGTGGTTGAGGTGTCGTGAAACCACGTTTTCTTCTATGGAAGCACAGTTCTACTCTACCTTGTCTTGAAGCACTCCTTTGGGTCCGATAACTTTGTCAAAGATGTGCTGACCGACGTGTGCGTCGACGGCAGACAGCGGGTCATCCAGAAGGTATACATCAGCTTTTCTGTAGACGGCCCTGGCCAGGCTCACCCTCTGCTTCTGTCCACCTGAGAGGTTTAGTCCCTGCAAGAGATAATTTTCAGGCAATGCTCATAAAAAAAAAATGATCCTAACTCCTTACCTTTTCTCCAATTTCAGTTGCATCTCCAGCTGGTAGAATGTTAAGATCAGGCAGAAGAGCGCAGGCCTCCAACACACGATGGTACCATGTCTTCAGCTTCTCACGGCCAAATATGATATTGTCTTGGACTGTTGCATTCTGGATCCAAGCCTGCTGGGGAACGTATGCGGTAGAACCCTGCAAATAGACATATCCGAGTGATATATTTGTGTCTTTATTCGTCAATAATGAAGTTTTTTCATCAAGCGCTGAGATTTCCCACTTTGTCAGTTGTCCTTGAATGCACCATAGTTGTATGCTGTTTGTTTGTTTGGCTATGGAAACATCGATTAGTGGTCCTTGAGCCATCATAGTCTATCAGCTGCATTAGCTGTTCTCAAAACTCGCATTAATAATTTGAAAAAGTTCTTTTTTTAAGACCAGTTTGCTACTTTTTCATACTTGAGAGGGATTTAGATTAATTCAAACGCAGATAATCAGAGTTTACATTCTACCTTCATGCTGACATGGCCACTTCTCTTCTCTGTTTCTCCAAGCATGGCGGACAATAAAGAGGACTTTCCGCTGCCCACGTGTCCGACCACGGCCACAAGAGAACCCCGCGGCACACGGACAGAGATCCTGTCAAGAAAAGTCAGTGGTAATTGTACTAAAAATGTTTTTTTTTAATTTATTTTTTTAAAGGCCACTTTTTGACAGCTCGTACTTTTTCAGACATGGAGGACCCTCTGCAGACCAGCTGAAAGTTCCGTTTTCAATCACCACGTCCTCCCCGTCTAATCAAGACAGAAAGCATTTGAGTCAAACTAAATGAGGAATAAAACGCTGCAGATGTATCACAGTCTTTAAAGTCGCAAGTCACATTTTCTAAACAAAATTCCCCCTGAAAAGAAGAGTCAGTGAGTCAAGTGGATTTTCTTCATCATAAGAATTACAGTTTTTACTTTTTACAGGCAGTCTGAGCAAGTGTTGACAGAAAACTGTAACGCGTGTGTCTAATTCCTCCATAAATCATACATTTTAACTCTGATTTATGCTCAACCACTGAATAAGAACATCCTGCCATTACGCTATGCGTCTCTATCTGTCATTCTGTCATCCTGGCGGCCCAGGAAGTGACAGTGCACATCATTTATGTCAAACTCCAGAAAACACAAACTACTAAATCTTGTGGTATGACCGCATTTATTATGACATAATCTATTCATAGTCTATTCATCCAGTGTAATCATTGAAACATGGGTGTGGTTCTTACCAGAACTCATTGGAGCCTTTAATACATTGTCCACTTTGAGTTCCTCTGAACACAGATACTTTCCCAGGCGCTTTAGTGAAACCACAGCCTGGAACACAGAAAGTAGTTTATCTTCTGACTGTACGCCGACCGCATCACTGTAACCAACCACTTGCATAATCCCATGAGCTGTAATACAAGAGCGGCATCTATGTGTTGATTGACAGTGTCAAAGGGGTATATTCATTTAGGAATGACTTTATTATCATGGGTACGTTTGCAGTGGTGCAGAACTTCACTGTATGTCACTGTGCAAAAAAGGATGTTTGTTTGGCTACAAAAGCTTCAATCAAAAAAGCCAATCACAAGGCACATACGTATAGACCAGGGGTCAGCAACCTGTGGCTCCAGAGCCGCATGTGGCTCTTCAGCCTTTTTGTTGTGGCTCCCTTTGCAATGCTTGAATATTTTTGAACACCCGAGTGGGGAAAATACACGTCTTTGTAGTGAGTTTAAAAAAAAAAATCCAATTTTGTGTGTGACCATGAATGCATCCTGACTGATTTCTGGCAGAAACATGAAGGAAAATTAAGATAATAAAAAAAAAAACAGCTGCATGGGAACTTGTTTGCGGCAGAGCATCAGGTAAGTTTACAGTAGTTTACTGCTAGTTTACTAGCAAGAGTACTCTAACTCGTCTTTTGTTATCTGAACTACTTTGATAGCCCCAAATTCCCTCCAACGTTGTTTTAAACGTATGTTTTGCGGCTCCAGGGTATTTCTCTTTAGTGGGCTAGGGGGTAAAATAGCTCTTTTCATAGTAAAGGTTGCCGACCCCTGGTATAGACAAACAACCATTCACACTCACATTCATACCTATGGACAATTTAGAGTCGCCAATTAACCTAGCATGTTTTTGGAATGTGGGAGGAAAACGGAGTACCCGGAGAAAACCCACGCAAACTCCACACAGAGATGGCCGAGGGTGGAATTGAACCCTGGTCTCCTAGCTGCGCGCTAACCACTAGACCGCCGTGCCGCCCGCTATACATTTTGGCTTTTAAAATATGTTTTGATGCATTTTTAGCTTGTTAACTTTAGGACGATGGTAACTGAATTAGACAGGAAGCTAATGTAATAATTACAACAGTTGCTTTTATTGCAAATGTTGATCCAAAATCGGAGGCGATATGTGTGTGTGTGTGTGGGGGGGGGGGCATGCTATGTTGTCAAAATAAGACATGCGCACATGCGTCTTGTTTACCCGCAACATAGAGTATCTAATGGTAACTGAATTAGACAGGAAGCTAATGTAGTAACTACAACAGTTGCTTTTATTGCAAATGTTGATCCAAAATCGGAGGCAATGTGTGTGGGGGGGGCATGCTATGTTGTCAAAAATAGACATGCGCACGTGTGTCTTGTTTACCCGCAACATAGAGTATCTACTCTGAGTTTAGACGTACCTGCATGGTTGTGCTTATTGCGAATGGAAGCTGGCTAAGTGGAGTCTTCAGGATGTTGATCAGCGCCATCGAAACAAAAACCTTCTGAGCATCCAGGATGTTTCTGTCATCAAGCATCACGTAGACACCAAACATTGCAAAAGCAATCTGGAGGATGGCACGACATATGATAATTATTATCAACAAATCCTAAAATATGTAATGGTAATGCTAATGGTAATGGTAATGGTAATGGTAATGGTAATGGTTTTATTTCATTTGAACATGCATCAGATTACAATTGAGTGCATCCCATAATCAGTTCCCAGTTCCACATGTCCAAAAGGAGTAGGAAGAAGCAAAGCTTATTAAATCCTACCCCATCCATCTGGTACTTTTACAATCAGTAACTGTTACATTTGTTCACTTCCTGCTTTCCATAATAGAGTTTAAGTTTTTTTTTTTTTTAAATAATGCAATTTAGTTCTTCTCTGAGATCATATTTCTCCTCTCTTGTAGAGAAGTATTGGATGACATTTTTAGGTAATTGGTTGTTTTTAGCCTTATGCATTATTTTAGCTGTTTGATAATTAACTATACGTATGAGCAAGTTTAAGTATTTGTGATTTTAGACATAAGTAGTTAATATGTTCTCTGTAGGCGGCATTATGAATTATCCTTACTGACCTTTTTTGGAGTACATTTAGCGAGTGAAGATTGCTTTTATAGTTATTAGCCCATATTTCCACACAATAAGTAAGATATGGCAGAACCAATAAAGAGCAATAAAGAGTGTGGAGTGATTTCTGATTGAGAACAAATTTTGCTTTGTTCAATACTGAAATATTTCTGGCCACATTATGTTGTATATGTATCTCAAAGAAGAGCGGTGATAAGAAAGATATTTGTCAAGCGTCCTTACCATAAAAGACGAGGAATTGAAAGATGCAATAGAGATGGAATAAAGGATCTGGGATTTCTTCAGGGCCTTTAGTTCTTTTTCTCTGTGACCCAGAACCTGCTCCAAGAATGCCTTCTCCCAGGCGTAGAACTTCAAAATCTTTATTCCGTTCAAGATCTCATTCATGAGTCTGATGCGGCTGTCCATGAACTTCATTTGAATCTCCTATTAAGAAAACAAACATAAACATGCATAAACATAAATCTGCATATTCGGTGTCGCCAAATATAATACATGTTATGTTCTTTATATCACATATTGTAACAATTCATGCCAAGTTGACAAATGTGGTTCCAATTCAGTACTGGGTTTGATTAAAGTAGCATTCATAGTCCCTCTCTTTCCAGTTATTGTTGTTGTCACACTATTTGGGGCCCAAAAAAAAAAGACTAGTCACAATGAAACAATCATCAACAACAACAACAATAACAACCCACATGGCTCCTCATCATCTATTGAAAACCAGCTGTAGCCAACATGCAACTGTGGGCTATTCCCGACCATTTTTTTACCTGCAGTTTGCTTCTTTTCTTTGCTATCAGTCCATTCAGAGGGAAAATCAGGATGACTGTGGCGATTCCTGCCAAAGCTGATGGTCCAAGGTGCTGAATAAAAGAAAGAATTAGTGCATTTTTCATTAATTAGATCATCGATTTCTCAAACTTCAACTTGCTTCAAGAGGTGTTCTTTATATGCATTGCATTTACAGTAAACCTCGGATATATCGGACTCGGATATATCGGAAATTCGCTCACAACAGACAGATAAAAAGAACCAATTTTTCTGTAATGCATTTCCAATAAAAATTCATTGCATATATCAGATTTTTTATAACGGATTTCACCTATTTCGGACAAAATCTCCAGTCCCGTTCCAATGCATTTCCATTAAATTTCCCTCGCATATATCGGATGGCCGCATCGTGGCGCTCCGATTCGCCGAATCGTGACAGGCCGCTATACGACGTCATTTGCAGCGTTTGCAGCATTGCCTGCGCGTCCAGGTACATTGGAAACATAGTCAAGGAAGTGCCTTTTTATAACGGATAAAATCCGATTTACGCATATACCGGATATAAATCCGATATATGCGTAAAACGGACATTTTCCGGTATACGCATATAACGGATTTCGCTTATATCGGACAAAACCAGTGGGAACAATTGAATCCGATATATCTGAGGTTTACTGTATAATGAAATGTTTACAACCAAGTGGTTAGCAGTGGACACACAGATAGGAGACCCGAGTTCGATTTCACCCTCGGGTATCTCTGTGTGGAGTTTGCATGTTCTCCTCATGGAATGCGTGAGCTTTTCTTCCCACATTCCAAAAACATGTTTTTTTGACATCATAGCATGCCCCCCCCAAACACACACATATCGCCTCTGATTTTGGATCAACATTTGCAATAAAAGCAACTGCTGTAATTCTGACATTAGCTTCCTGTCTAATTCAGTTACCATTGTCCTAAAGTTAACAAGCTAAATGCATCAAAACACGTTTTAAAAGCCAAAATGTATAGCGGGCGGCACGGCGGTCTAGTCTACCAGGGTTCAATTCCGCCCTCGGCCATCTCTGTGTGGAGTTTGCATGTTCTCCCCCCGTGCATGCGTGGGTTTTCTCCGGGTACTCCGGTTTCCTCCCACATTCCAAAAAACATGCTAGGTTAATTGGCGACTCCGAATTCTCCATAGGTATGAATGTGAGTGTGAATGGTTGTTTGTCTACTTATATGTGCCCTGTGATTGGCTGGCGACCAGTCCAGGGTGTATGCCGCCTCTCGCTTGACGACACCACCCCCCGTGAAGATAAGCGTTAGAATATGAATGAATGAATGTTTACAACCAGCAGAAATGCCAAACTCACTCACTCAAGCAATAAGTAACACATGTGTATCAAAAATTGACGATTCCACACTAATATACACGCAAAACAGTACTATTTCATACTAATGAATTTCTATTGTGCATTTCCCCAACAGGACCCAGCATGCCTTGAGGGTTATAAATAGTACAAAATAGTATTAATTTACATGTACATATATTATTAGTGGGGCGGCACGGTGGTCTAGGGGTTAGCGCACAGACCAGGGTTCAATCCCACCCTCGGGCATCTCTGTGTGGAGTTTGCATGTTCTCCCCGTGCATGCGTGGGTTTTCTCCGGGTACTCCGGTTTCCTCCCACATTCCAAAAACATGCTAGGTTAATTGGCCACTCCAAATTGTCCATAGGTATGAATGTGAGTGTGAATGGTTGTTTGTCTATATGTGCCCTGTGATTGGCTGGCGACCAGTCTAGGGTGTACCCCGCCTTACGCCCGAAGACAGCTGGGATAGGCTCCAGCACCCCCCGCGACCCTCATGAGGAAAAAGCAGTAGAAAATGAATGAATGAATGAATGAATATATTATTAGTGTGTAAGTATTGTCTGTGTTGCACCGTTTTATTGTGTGCTCCACATGTGTTACTTGTGTTATTTTTGCTTGCAGCGTTTGATGACCTTTGTGTTGTGTGGATACGGGTGGAACTGTCAAGCTAATTCAAACAGACAGCACATAACATAGCCCAAGTGGCGAGAGAAAACACAACTATGACGGGATAGTACATACTTGCCACAGGAAGAAGAGACAAAGGGCGATTTCTATAGGCGCAAGCCACACCGCGTTGAAGTAAACCACAAAGTCCATGAGCTTCTGGGTGTCCGCTGAAACCAAATTTACAATCTCTCCGACGGTGCAAGTCCTCCTGGCAGCGCTGTTTATCACCAAAGACTGGAGTGACAATCACAGAGAGCAAATCATAAGAAATTGTATCAATTTCCATTAAAATACTATAGACACTATATGCACGGAGGTATATACCTATAGCGCAGTGCTAGAGTGCTTTTAGCATTAGCGCTGACCTGTCAATGTGTATGAATTTTTTTTTCGCAATATGCTTATATGCTCCACTGCTCTCCTTTTTGTTGCATTTCTCACATTTTAGTTATGATTTCAGTTTGCATCGTATAGATAAAAATAGTCTGTGGGCATGCAACACTTAGCATTTAGCAGTTATAGTGCAGGAGGAACATTTGTTGTGTGCGGGGACTGCATGGGGCTCAGGATGAAACGATGAAAAACGGGTGTTGTGCACACTGATATTTGATCCCCTCCACAGAAGAGGTCAGATAAAAATAAAAATAGTCGGTGCGCATGTAGCACTTAGCATTTAGCCGTTCTAGTGCAGGAGGAACATTTGTTGTGTGCGGGGCTGCATCGGGCTCAGGATGAAACGATTAAAAAATGGGCGTTGTGCACACTGATATCACACTGATATTTGATCCCCTCCACAGAAGAGGTCAGATAAAAATGAAAATAGTTGGCGGGCATGCAGCACTTAGCATTTAGCAGTTCTAGTGCAGGAGGAACATTTGTTGTGTGCGGGGACTGCATCGGGCTCAGGATGAAACAATGAAAAACGGGCGTAGTGCACACTGATATCACACTGATATTTGATCCCCTCCACAGAAGAGGTCAGATAAAAATAAAAATAGTCGGTGCGCATGTAGCACTTAGCATTTAGCCGTTCTAGTGCAGGAGGAACATTTGTTGTGTGCGGGGACTGCATCGGGGCTCAGGATGAAACGATGAAAAACGGGCGTTGTGCACACTGATATCACACTGATATTTGATCCCCTCCACAGAAGAGGTCAGATAAAAATAAAAATAGTCTGCGGGCATGCAGCACTTAGCATTTAGCCGTTCTAGTGCAGGAGGAACATTTGTTGTGTGCGGGGACTGCATCGGGCTCAGGGTGAAACGATGAAAAACGGGCGTTGTGCACACTGATATCACACTGATATTTGATCCCCTTCCACAGAAGAGGTCAGATAAAAATAAAAATAGCCGGTGCGCATGCAGCACTTAGCATTTAGCAGTTATTGTGCAGGAGAAACATTTGTTGTGTGCGGGGACTGCATCGGGCTCAGGATGAAACGATAAAAAACGGGCGTTGTGCACACTGATATCACACTGATATTTGATCCCCTCCACAGAAGAAGATGGAGTCGGCTGCATCTGCTCCTTCAGAAGGCAGCGGATGCGGCCTTAGGGACCCGGCAGAGGTGGATAAACCTGCTTTTCATTCAGGTTTTCAGTATGAGAAAACTAGAAATAAATGCATAAAAATGACAGCTCTTGGCCATTTTCTGTAGCTCTCATAAGAAAAAAAAATCGGTATAGGTATCGGAAGTATAAAACCCTGATCAGAACATCACAAATAAATAGATATTATCAGTTTCTCGGTAGTATTTCAAATCGGGTGTAGTGCAAAAATCATATATGAACGGCGACATGTGGACACATACGTTAATGAGCATTTAATTATTCATTTAATATGAACCTTATACACACCCCTTATTACTTCTGCTATTATTATTAGTGCCATTAGCGTCACTCACCTTCCGGTAAACCAAGCCCATAACTGCTGTCTTGACCCTCATTCCCACTGTGAAGCAAGTGTACATGTACTGATGGTTGAAGAGGGACTGGAGGCAAGACAGCAGGAACATCAACGTGGCGTAGAAGTAGCCCTTCCACAAGGGAGCATCTTCATCTCTCATGAAGCCCAGGAGGAGACTGCAGAAAAAAAAAAATCAAATTTTTTTTTTAATGTGTATAAAAACCGTGTCCAATGCCGGCCACACAAAGTAGTTTTGGTTGTGCAACGCTGCCTGGCCTCACACCACCCCAGAGGTCCTATTGTGGTCTGCACGTTTACTGTGTGCCTTACTGGGGCAAAGGTTCCTGTGGGTTAGGCTACTTCTTGCTTACAAATCCATGACCCTATTTAACACTTCCAATAATTGTGTGTTTGTGCATCAAAAACAACATTCCAGTCTGGCCAGTGGAATCGGTGCGGTGAGAGGTGGCCTTGACATGTTTGCATTGCTGTACACTTTTGAGTTTGCTTGGCATTGACACATGTGAGTAGTAAATAAAACAATGACCTTCACATCTGGGGTAAAATACTATGTCACACTTTAGTTTGCCTGTGACACTTTTGCTGTACTTTGAAATGACAGCAGTATAACAAACTGAGTTATATCCAGGTAGCTTCAGTCCAGCTTGAGGTTTGGCGATATTGGCAGCTTCCTTATTCTTTAGACCAGGGGTCTCAAACTTGCGGCCCGCGGGCCAAATGTGGCACGCAGGAAACTACTTTGAGGCCCCCGCCTTGATATGAAAGTTTAATGTTAGTGCGGCCTGCGCAAGTTTGATATGGATGCTGTATGGTATCATGTACCCAGAAAAAATTATTACGTTTGATTAATGTTCATGTTAAAGGTTAAATAACTGTTAATAGTTATCCTCCCTATCCGTGTGGAAGTGGTAAGTTTTTGGCTATTTAAGTTGAAAGGAAATAACTTGAAGGCTACCGTTTAGGTCGCTAGCTCTCTAGTTTGCGAGTTAGCATGTGTCTCAAGACCCTGCGGTTGCGCAATATGTTGTAAATAAAAAAAAGTATAAATGTGACTATAGTCGTGTTTTGTCATGTCTACAGGGCTCTAATAATGCTTTGTTCATTTTAATCTGAAAATAATAATTTGTCTACCCACCAACTATGTGGTTTCTTAAGTTTTTATTATTTGCCCTTTTATAATTATTATTATATTTATTTATTAATGATTGATTTTCTTTATTCTTGATTTGTTTATTTATTTTTCAGCTTATTATTAAATTTTATTATTATTATTATATTTATTATATTATTTTATTATTATTATTATTATCTTATTAAAAATTAAGATATTTGAGAACAGTGGAATGTTTTGTTAGAGCTTTTATTGTGGAAAATTGGAACCAAAGCACTGAAAAAGTTTGTATATTTTTCTGTTTTTAATAAATGCGTTTGTTTTTTTTGTTTTTTTTGGGAAAACCTGACGCGGCCCAGCCTTGCCCAGACCCTAGCTCCAGTGACCCCCAGGTAAATTGAGTTTGAGACCCCTGCCTTAGACATTACATTGCACTCTATGTCACTTGGTTTGTGGGATGAACAGCAGTGAAAGTGTGTATCAGAATCCCAGACTCCACATGTGCTACTTCTAAATATAATCTCTTACATAACTGTAATATGCCACAAACCTCTTTTTTGTTCTTGAAACCAAACAGCCTCATTTGTGTGTCACACTACATCTGTTTTTTTTTTCGGAAAGTAAATCACCTTAATCTTGTCAACATGTATAGTTTAACTAAACAGTAGCAGGTATAAACACAGCTACATTTAAACACTTTGTCTTACCTCAGCACCTGGGGAATGGCGAACATGAAGGCATCATGGAATATAATACACATGGTACCGGTAAGGAAGTACGGACCGAATTTGCGTGCCAGAGTTCTGAACAGGAAAAAGCCAGAGCTCTGCTCCTTATGAAGCTTCCTGAGGAGCTGAGCTTGGTCAGGTAATCTGCTCCCCAGGGCCACACCTGACGTCAAGGCCTTCTCCTGCCTGTCATGGAAAACATAAAAATGGTGGTAAGTGGAGTTATAGCTTGAAATGAGTTACGGTACATCTGTACTTTGGACACCGCTTTTCCTAATATCATATATGATTCTGTCCTGTGAAGTCTGGGAAAATATGATAATGTCATTACTGTTATGATGACATGACGACATTGTGGTTATCTAACCCAGTCCTTTCCGTCTTTTTTGAGCCACGGCATGTTTTTTTACATTGGAAAATGTAAAAAATGTTACAAAATGTCACCACGACCTCACACGTGCATCAATAAGTCTATGGGAGGAACAAGGTAGGTGTTGCCACACGGACCAATATTACATTGCTCTGCCGGTCTTTACACCACAGACACTCCACAGTAGCCATGTTTTTACATCACCGCTTTTTCTCTTTCCGAATGACCTTTCGGGAAACAATGGTATCCATGGAAAGGAATATTCCAATCTCTTGTCTACATGCACCGTGAAAATCAAACTGAATAGTCAATAGGGCATGCCCAGTAAAACGTAAACATCAACATCACGTGATACCGGCTTCCCCAAGTTTTTCTATTGCCAGTTTTTTTCGTCTGTCCAGTCTTGAAATTTAGTTTGAATCCAAAACAAACTTTGCTTAGTCCAGTGCCGATTGCTGGCCTCCATTTTTAAAAGTGAAGAACGTCTGGATCTGCGTGTTACGTCATATCTGAGCATACGCGGGATCAATTTAAACAGGAAAAGATCAAATTCAAATCTTGCTAATATTTTATCATTAAACTCAGGACATGTTTTATACAGATACAGTAAACCTCAGATATATCAGACTCGGATATATCGGAAATTCGCTCACAACGGACAGATAAAAAAAAAAAAACGATTTTTCTGTAATGCATTTCCAATAAAAATTCATTGCATATATCGGATTTTTTATAACGGATTTCGCCTATTTCGGACAAAATCTCCAGTCCCGTTCCAATGCATTTCCATTAAATTTCCCTCGCATATATCGGATGGCCGCATCGTGGCGCTCCGATTCGCCGAATCGTGACAGGCCGCTATACGACGTCATTTGCAGCGTTTGCAGCGTTGCCTGCGCGTCCAGGTACATTGGAAACATAGTCAAGGAAGTGCCTTTTTTATAACGGATAAAATCCGATTTACGCATATACCGGATATAAAGCGGACATTTTCCGGTATACGCATATAACGGATTTCGCTTATATCGGACAAAACCAGTGGGAACAATTGAATCCGATATATCCGAGGTTTACTGTATATATTTTCTTTTTTAATAAAACTGCACTTGTGAATGGCGTATAGAAGGATTTAGATTCTGTTCCACAGATGGCGCTAATGCACACGAAAGCTGCTTACCAACCGCCAATAAACAACAGAAGAAGAAAAACTCCACGAAAAAGAAGGCACCCTGACAACTTTCCGTTTGAGTGGGAACAAGATACGTCAATCGGATTGGTTAAAGGAATATTCCATCCCTGTTCAATTCTTTCCGTTTGAGCAAATAAACCAAATGCAATTGGAATATTTGGGTCCATGTATACTATTGACATAATATTTGCAAATGATGATTAATACAGTAAATCTCGGATATATCGGATTCAATTGTTCCCACTGGTTTTGTCCGATATAAGCGAAATCCGTTATATGCGTATACCGGAAAATGTCCGTTTTACGCATATATCGGATTTATATCCGGTATATGCGTAAATCGGATTTTATCCGTTATAAAAAGGCACTTCCTTGACTATGTTTCCAATGTACCTGGACGCGCAGGCAACGCTGCAAACGCTGCAAATGACGTCGTATAGCGGCCTGTCACGATTCGGCGAATCGGAGCGCCACGATGCGGCCATCCGATATATGCGAGGGAAATTTAATGGAAATGCATTGGAACGGGACTGGAGATTTTTGTCCGAAATAGGCGAAATCCGTTATAAAAAATCCGATATATGCAATGAATTTTTATTGGAAATGCATTACAGAAAAATCGGTTCTTTTTTATCTGTCCGTTGTGAGCGAATTTCCGATATATCTGAGTCCGATATATCCGAGGTTTACTGTAAATGTTAATTCTAAAAAGTGATATTGGATAATTCCTCACGGCACACCTGACGGTTTTTGACGGTACACTAGTGTGCCGTGGAACAGTGCTTGAAAATCACTGATGGACTTAAATGTTCTAAGTCTGTGTTCTACAAAAGTTCCAAGATATTTTTTTCAAGGTAGCGTTACGAGACATGTCTGTGTTTTTGTCTTTGTATCTGCGACACATTGTTGCTAAGCACGAAGCAATTGAGAGGTCTCACTTTTGAATTTTGGCACATTCGGCCGTCCAGTCGTCTTGCAGCTCAGAAATGATTTTATACGACGTGTCTTCCTCTCTCAAAGTCCACAAGTCCTCTGCTGCCAACGGAGTTCGATATCCTTTCACGGCAAGTCTGAAAAGTGAGTGTGGAGATGATTCACAAGCATAATTATCAACAGTACACACACACAAGCATGTAAACAAGTATAAAATGTTGCTGGGGTGACTCATTTGTGGGCTCAAAGGGTGGTGGTTTTTAGGGACCTTACCCAGTAAACCACCAGAAGAGGCTCTTAGACAGAAACGAAGCATCTTTCACAGGGCAAGGATTCTGCAACAGAATTAAATCCAGACTTATTCTTGTTTTTCTGGCGAATGCGTCTGAACACAACAAAATCGGACGATTTTTGACAGATAAACTCAGCATACGAGTGTATTATAAGAGTGTATTTATGAAACGCAAACATCAGGTGGTTCACGTGGAGACCACGAGCTCCCACAAGTCAGCGTAAATAGAAGCCAGTGTTAGCATAGAGTAAAAATGACGTTTTGAGGTTGAGAGCTGCAGACGGAGCGGAAATGTGTCATTGCAAACTATCCTATATATGCACACACACACACACACACATAAAACACACACATAAAACACACACATACACACAGAACGTATGTTGTTTCTCGACATCCTGCCACCCCCTCACCGGGCTATTTGCTCTTTTCATGACCAACACTCCACTTCTTCATCCTTCACTTCCTCTCTTACTGTGAGTAACCATAACCGGAGTGGAGGAAGAAGACGACACACGAAGGAACAACCGGTGGTGGGTGTATGCGCCACGCCAGTCTGTGGCTTTTGCGCCGCCGCACCACCGGCCAGGAATCTGCGAGGGACTTTTCCAGCTGTTTTTATAGTTTATCACCAGGGAAATATTACATCATAATTCTCTACGTGATTGATGAGGGCTCACTTTCTCTGCCCTGAAGAAGGCAGTTTAGCGGGTAAAATATCAGGAGGACCCGAAGTACGATGCCGTGCAGTTCCACACCACTGCATACAGGACAGTTATGCATACAGTACAGTTGAAAGATGCAGAATAATACATTTTGTACATTAAATATGCTAAAACCAATTCACTGTAGGCAGCAACGGTTCTAGGGAACCTGGGAACTGGCCCAGATCTTAAAGCCGCCGCTGAATGGAGGGTGATGTAAGCTAAGCTACATGAGCAAAACATCCACATCTCGCTTTACAATAAGGTACACGAAAATACCGAGGAACTAATGAGGAACAAATGACCGAGGCACTTAAATTTAGAGTACCGGTAGTTTTTTTAATGAGGAACTAATGAGTAGTGGTTAGGATTAGGGAGGTCCGTTCCTCATTACTACTGTCATTTTATGGAGTGTTACTCAAAATAGTTGAATAACTAATAGTATATCTCAATAATATTGAAATTATTTAATTTTTGTAATATGCCAAAAACTACTGAATGTTGCTGCTGGTTTTACCCTAAATTTGTTTTGCTTGTTTCTCAAATTACAACTTAACCCCCCCTTTGATATTTCAACTCTATGCTACTAATATGAACATTTTTCCTCATAATATTGCAAGTTTTTTCTCTCAAAATTGCTGCTTTTTTCTCCTCATTAGAAAACAACTTTAATATTTTGACTTTATTTTTGTAAAATTGTGTTACAGTTGTTTCTATTTCTGACATTTTTCTTATTCCTATAATATTTTGACTTTATTCTCGTAATTTTTGGGCGACCTAATTTTCCAAAAATCATGTTATTTGTTGTTTTGTTTGTTATTAAAATTAAAATTGTGTTTAATATTTTAACTTTATGCTATTAAAGTAAAGTTTATCCTCATATTAACCGTGCTATTCTTGCAAAGTTATTACTTTTTTTCGCTTAATATTTTGACTTTATTTTTGTAAAACTGCATTACAGCCGTTTCTATTTCTGACATTTTTCTTATTCCTATAATATTTTGACTTTATTCTCGCAATTTTTGGGCAACCTCATTTTCCAAAAATCATGTTATTTGTTGTTTTGTTTGTTATTAAAATTAAAATTCTTTAATATTTTAACTTTATGCTATTAAAGTAAAGTTTTTCCTCATATTAACCATGCTATTCTTGCAAAGTTATTACTTTTTTTTCCGCTTAATATTTTGACTTTATTTTTGTAAAATTGCATTACAGCTGTTTCTATTTCTGACATTTTTCTTATTCCTATAATATTTTGACTTTATTCTCGTAATTTTTGGGCAACCTAATTTTCCAAAAATCATGTTATTTTGTTTGTTATTAAAATTAAAATTGTCTTTAATATTTTAACTTTATGCTATTAAAGTAAAGTTTTTCCTCATATTAACCGTGCTATTCTTGCAAAGTTATTACTTTTTTTCGCTTAATATTTTGACTTTATTTTTGTAAAATTGCATTACAGCTGTTTCTATTTCTGACATTTTTCTTATTCCTATAATATTTTGACTTTATTCTCGCAATTTTTGGGCAACCTAATTTTCCAAAAATCATGTTATTTGTTGTTTTGTTTGTTATTAAAATTAAAATTATCTTTAATATTTTAACTTTTAAAGTAAAGTTTTTCCTCATACTAACCATGCTATTCTTGCAAAGTTATGACTTTTTTTTCCGCTTAATATTTTGACTTTATTTTTGTAAAATTGCATTACAGCTGTTTCTATTTCTGACATTTTTCTTATTCTTATAACATTTTGACTTTATTCTCGTAATTTTTGGGCAACCTCATTTTCCAAAAAATCATGTTATTTGTTGTTTTGTTTGTTATTAAAATTAAAATTCTCTTTAATATTTTAACTCTATGCTATTAAAGTAAAGTTTTTCCTTATATTAACCATGCTATTCTTGCAAAGTTATGACTTTTTTTTGGCTTAATATTTTGACTTTATTTTTGTAATTTTCTATTTCTGACATTTTTTTTTCCTATAATATTTTGACTATATTCTCGTAATTTTTGGGCAACCTAATTTTCCAAAAATCATGTAATTTGTTGTTTTCTTTGTTATTAAAATTAAAATCATCTTTAATATTTTAACTTTTAAAGTAAAGTAAAGTTTTTCCTCATATTAACCATGCTATTCTTGCAAAGTTATGACTTTTTTTTTTGCTTAATATTTTGACTTTATTCTTGTAAAATCCCAGCTGATTTTTCCATTTTTTCTGTTGTGTGTATGTATTTCCAGTTTTAAGCCCGAGGGTCATGTTGATGGTATGCAGAAAGACAAGGACAAACACGCAGTTCACACTTTGCTCATAGGAAGCAAAAGCAGGGAGGTGAGAGAGGAAGGAGGCGAGACCACGTTTATGCCTCCAAACGGCAAGAGTGTCCTGCAAACAAAAGTTCAAAACCACCAGAAAGACCCACAGGTATGAACACTCCTGTGTGCTTTTGGCACGAGTGGGATGCATTATTCCCTTCCTACCTTTTCCAAGATATGTTTTCCCTCTGGAGGTAGGTCAGCAAAGCAGCACAGAACAAGCTGGACCAGTTGGATGGTGAAGTAGGAGAAGAAGGCCAGATATCGTACAATATCAGAGGCAATGCCCTGCGGAGTAAGTAAACACCAACTTAGCGAGCGCTATGGTCACAAATGAGTCAGTGAGGTTATTTGCTCTAATCTATTCCAGGCACGTTTTGTTCGTCAAAGCCAAAAAGAGAATTAATTGGCTCTGTGGCTGGAAAAAAAATGACATTATATGATTGTCACTTTTAAGCTGCATCAACTGCTGTTTTTTTTTCTTTTTTTTTGGGTGCTTCATCTCCTTTGCTTCACGAATCACGCAATATCCTGTCACCGTCGTTCATCTTCATCGCAGTTTTATGTGCTTTCACCACAGTCACAGCCTTAAATGCACTTTATTGTTTTTCCCATACTTACACATCATATATCACAGGATATGGTTTATGCAACAATAACACAGACGCAATAAAGCACATTTTAGGCTTGTGAGCAATATCGAAGCAAAACCCCAAAGTCTTTCATGATGTTTTTTTATATAAATGAAACCCTCATTGACAGTCAAGTGTAAATAAGGAAACTATGGTTTAAATCAGGGGTGCTCATTAAGTCGATCGCGATCTACCGGTCGATCGCGGAGGTGGTACTGGTCGATCGCGGCGTGACATTAAAAAAATATCATCCCAGCATCAATGCCGTCACTTGATTGATATACAGGGCAGCCATTCAGATGACAACTGAATGTTGCCCTTCGGGCGACCAATCAAATCAAACAACGTCTCTAAGTGCAGCAGAACTTACGATGTCAGCCTATCATCCATCCCCGTTACTTGATTGACATACAGGACAACCAGTCAGATGACAACTGAATTTTGACCTTTAGGTCACCGCTCATGCGTGAACAACGATGCAAAGTGCTAAGCTAGTCAGCGAATTGCGTCAGATTTTAAGCCCTCGCTAAAGTTTATGGTCACTAAAATGAGTGAAGGAGCTGGACCAAGTAAAAAGGCAAAAACATATCACTTCCATATGGATATGGAATATTATACGGATATTATGATACGGATATTATCCATGACTGATAAACATTTGGAAGTGTGCTTGAGGCTGGCTATCAGCAGCTACTGTCCGGACTATGCATCCCTGGCTGGTTCAATTCAGTGCAAGTCATCAAAGTAAACTCAGGTAATTACAAAAAATGTTAATAGTTAATTATGTGTGTTTTGCAATATTGGCTCATTTGGTTATGTAAGGTACATCAACATACATTGTACGTACAAATAATCCTCAATACATTTGAAAATAAATAGATGTTTTGCATTTTTGTAGTGGGTAGATCATTTTGACTCGGTCATTTTAAAAGTAGCTCGCATGCTGAAAAAGTGTGAGCACCCCTGGTTTAAATAATATGATTTTAAATAATATTAACTACCATACGTCTGCACTGAACTGGAGTTAGATGTTATTCTTAACATACAGCAGCTATTTGTGTTGGCACATTTATATTCATTCAACTCCATAGCCACAGCTAGCTAAATTTTGCACAAGTATGAGTATGTATTGCAATCCACAGTCATGGTAAACGCACACAATTTTCCCTTAACGGTTTGGTGCTGTGCCCAGAAAGGGGACATAATGGGACCAAGTGGGTCTATTCACATATAGAAAAACAAGGTCAAGATGGTGTGGGTGGGAAAAATATAGGTCAAGTAAGACATGACTTCTATCAACTTCAGAATTTTAACATTTTAGCACTTTCTTATTGAATACTTGTATATTTCTTACCTTACTATATTTTGAAACTGGAATTGGCACTAGTCTTGTATATTTCTTACCTTACTATATTTTGAAACCGGAATTGGTACTTGTCTTGTATATTTCTTATCTTACTATATTTTGAAACTGGAATTGGTACCTGTCTTGTATATTTCTTACCTTACTATATTTTGAAACTGGAATTGGTACTTGTCTTGTATATTTCTTACCTTACTATATTTTGAAACCGGAATTGCTACTTGTCTTGTATATTTCTTACCTTACTATATTTTGAAACCGGAATTGGTACTTGTCTTGTATATTTCTTACCTTACAATATTTTGAAACCGGAATTGGTACTTGTCTTGTATATTTCTTACCTTAAAATATTTTGAAACTGGAATTGGTACTTGTCTTGTATATTTCTTACCTTACTATATTTTGAAACTGGAATTGGAATTGCTACTTGTCTTGTATATTTCTTACCTTACTATATTTTGAAACCGGAATTGCTACTTGTCTTGTATATTTCTTACCTTACTATATTTTGAAACTGGAATTGGTACTTGTCTTGTATATTTCTTACCTTACTATATTTTGAAACTGGAATTGCTACTTGTCTTGTATATTTCTTACCTTACTATATTTTGAAACTGGAATTGGTACCTGTCTTGTATATTTCTTACCTTACTATATTTTGAAACTGGAATTGGTACTAACTAGTCTTGTATATTTCTTACCTTACTATATTTTGAAACTGGAATTGCTACTTCTCTTGTATATTTCTTACTTTACTATATTTCGAAACTGGAATTGCTACTTGTCTTGTATATTTCTTACCTTACTATATTTTGAAACCGGAATTGGTACTTGTCTTGTATATTTCTTACCTTACTATATTTCGAAACTGGAATTGCTACTTGTCTTGTATATTTCTTACCTTACTATATTTTGAAACCGGAATTGGTACTTGTCTTGTATATTTCTTACCTTACTATATTTTGAAACCGGAATTGCTACTTGTCTTGTATATTTCTTACCTTACTATATTTTGAAACTGGAATTGCTACTTGTCTTGTATATTTCTTACCTTACTATATTTTGAAACTGGAATTGCTACTTGTCTTGTATATTTCTTACCTTACTATATTTTGACTGGAATTGGTACTTGTCTTGTATATTTCTTACCTTACTATATTTTGAAACTGGAATTGGTACTTGTCTTGTATATTTCTTACCTTACTATATTTCGAAACTGGAATTGGTACTTGTCTTGTATATTTCTTACCTTACTATATTTTGAAACCGGAATTGGTACTTGTCTTGTATATTTCTTACCTTATTATATTTTGAAACTGGAATTGGTACTTGTCTTGTATATTTCTTAGCTAACATTTGAGTATTAAGTTGCTGTGTGATGATTTTACCGTTCTTTCTAAGATGACACTGTGAGCCAGAGTAATGACTAAAAAGCATATTGTAAGTTCCCTTGTAGCTCACGATTGGATCCTGACAAAGAAACCACTTCCTCACTGATTCACAGTATTTAAAGTAGTATTTAAATGAGTTCTGAAGTTCAGGATATGGCCATAAATTATCCATAAGTATGTATAAGTCTCAGGGTTTTAAGTTTAAGAAAAAAGTAACCATTTATACACCAGAAATTATGGTACTTAGTACTAAATAATGATAATAGTTTTAGCAGGTCAAAGTACACAAATAGGGCACGTTCAAGGACAGCCGAACAAACACTTGATGAGAAAATCATTATCAGTGAGGCATAAATACATAAACAGGTAAAAACTGGGATAACCTCGTGCATGAGATGTGTTTTCCGTGGAAAAAATGTCCTATTTTTTAAAGTAGGACATTTTTTGTATAATTATATTCCAGGTAATTTTATTATCTCTGATTATGTGAATAAATGATGTGAACAAGACGGTTTTATTGGTGAGCCTGTGTTTTATTTTAGTGTGTAAAAGTTTTATGTGCGGATGCATAGATCTCCGTGTTTATGCTGCATAGGCCCATAAACGCAGCGCTGACGTTCTTTGGGCCTGACCCTTCACTGCCATGTCTCACCAGCATTTATCCTAGACCCATCATTACTCTCCCTCAAGCAGCGTGGAATGTCACACTCGGGGTGATAAAACAGAAATATGGATGTGTGTTTGTTTGCGTGATTTTTTAGAAATGCAAATACATCGGCCCCATGCTTTTCACGTACCAAAATAACCCCCCTTCCAACAATGATTGCAGGGTCTCACAGCAGGCGAGAGAAGAAAAGGAAAAAGTTAGAAACCAGAATTGTCAGTGTCATCGTCCTGTACTCGGATGATGTTCGGTTAACTTGGTTTAAATTGGAGGATAAAATACGGAATTATGCTGACTTAGCACTAACTCAAGTGGTGCTGGGTCAGGATAAAAAAAAGTGGGTCATGGAGCTTTTTTCACTGGGTCAAAGGTCTATGCCTGGGCAAAAAACACCCCAAAAAACCAATGACCCAATATCCGGAAATGCACCTCGGTGCATCTTAATAGTCGATTTTGTCGAGTTTTAGCTCGGAAAGTCATCGAGTGGGGCCTTAACGTCCTCTCCATTCGTTACAGAGCTGCAGTGAAAAACTTCCGCCAGCCATTCAAACACGTTCACATTTGAACTAATATAAAACCGATACATTAGCCAACATATTGGAATCAATACAGAACAATAAGAACATACCTCATCCAGGGCCAGCTGGATCTTTGCTCTGAGAGGCACCAGGGAACAAACAACAGCCAAAACCCAGAAGAGGAAGAGGAATACAGAGGACCGACAACCTCGTATTCTTTCCAACTGGATGATACATAACGTCAGGATCTGGAGAGAAGCAAAGAAAGGAGAATGATTTATAATATCAAATTAGTGGCTTCCATTGAAAGCCAGCAAATAAAGTGAGCTGTTATGATTGGTACAAGTTATCCATGCATCCATTTCATATACCGCTTATCCTCACTAGGGTCACAGACATGCTGGAGCCTATCCCAGCTGTCTTCGGGTGAGAGGCAGGGTACATCCTGGACTGGTCACCAGCCAATCACAGGGCACATATAGGCATTCACACTCACATTCATACCTATGGGCAATTTAACCTTTTACTAACCTAGCATGCAGGTTAACGTCCATGGGAGGAAGGAAAATGTTCCCATAATGCATCATTTTCCCAGCAAAACATTTAATTGGTTATGGCTGCTGAGGCACTGCAATGTTGTCTCTGTCCACCAGAGGGAGCCAAAGGGGCCCAGAGCCTAGAGGAAAGCTGACATCATTGCAGCCCCCTGACTAATCAAATGCTTTGCTATGATGAAATGCATTATGGGAAAATGTTACAATAGTTGTTTTTGAAATTTCAAACTCGTAATGACATGTTTGTCAACCCATTGGAAATCATTACTCAAGACACACGGTATTTCACAACGAATGCTAAAATCATCACACAGTAACTTAACACTTAAGGTAGCTACAAAATGTAAAATACAAGTACTAATACGAGTTTTATCCATTCATTCATTCATGGGGGTTCTGAATGAATTCATTCATTCATTCATGAATGAAACTCGTATTAGTACTTGTATTATACATTTTGTGGCTACTTTGAGTGTTAAGTTACTGTGTGATGATTTTATCATTCGCTGTGAAATACCGTGTGTCTTGAGTAATGACATGTTTGTCAACCCATTGGAAATCATTACTCAAGACACACGGTATTTCACAACGGATGCTAAAATCATCACACAGTAAATTAACACTCAAGGTAGCAACAAAATGTATAATACAAGTACTAATATGAGTTTTATTCATTCATTCATTCATGCGGGTGCTGAATGAATTCATTCATTCATTCATGAATAAAACTCGTATTATACATTTTGTAGCTACCTTGAGTGTTAAGTTACTGTGTGATGATTTTAGCATTCGTTGTGAAATACCGTGTGACTTGAGTAATGACATGTTTGTCAACCCATTGGAAATCATTACTCAAGACACACGGTATTTCACAACGGATGCTAAAATCATCACACAGTAAATTAACACTCAAGGTAGCTACAAAATGTATAATACAAGTGCTAATACGAGTTTTATTCATTCATTCATTCATGCGGGTGCTGAATGAATTCATTCATTCATGAATAAAACTCGTATTAGTACTTGTATTATACATTTTGTAGGTACCTTGAGTGTTAAGTTACTGTGTGATGATTTTAGCATTCGTTGTGAAATACCGTGTGTCTTGAGTAATGACATGTTTGTCAACCCATTGGAAATCATTACTCAAGACACACGGTATTTCACAACGAATGCTGAAATCATCACACGGTAACTTAACACTCAAGGTAGCTACAAAATGTATAATACGAGTTTTATTCATTCATTCATTCATGCGGGTGCTGAATGAATTCATCCATTCATTCATGAATTAAACTTGTATTAGTACTTGTATTATACATTTTGTAGCTACCTTGAGTGTTAAGTTACTGTGCGATGATTTTAGCATTCGTTGTGAAATACCGTGTGTCTTGAGTAATGACTCAATTCTCATAAACGTTGATGAAGAGTACAGTTGTGTGGTGTTTATATTTAAAAAATTTGACAACAGCCGAAAAGTCGGCCCAGTGGCGGCTGGGATTTTCCCTGGTCTGGCCGTACACGTATGATGATGAAGATGATGAGGTTCCTACACATGTCAAAGCCTCTTAACCGTGTTGTTTTCTCTAAAGAGTCATGGTTGTCCTTGGTGGAGTCATATGTTGCGGGTGCTGAACCGCTATATAATCCAGGAGGTTGGCCAAGTGAGATGTCACACGGGCCAGCTCACCCAGTGGAGAGAAAGTGGGTTTGGGTTTCCAGCAGAGCACCACATTGGTTAGTCTGGGATGAGCCACAGTAACGTCTATTAAAAACCGGTGGTTTGTTAGGAAGATTTTCACATCAACAACCTGATATGGGAGATTTCTGTTTGTTGTTGGCCTGGAGGTTGAACGTCATTAGGTGACCTCAACGATGTCAACAACATCTCTGGCTTCTCATTTGGAGTACTAACATGGTTGTTGTTTTCCGCTACAAACGGTACTTTTCAAGTGTTTCATCTGAGAAAACATTGGAGGACTTGAAGGTTCTGTTTTTCTCATAACAAATCTCGAGCAGATGGATCAATCAATATTAAAAGTAGTCACTTCACGCTTTGAATTTCAGGGCTTCACTTTATTATGTTTTTTCAAAATATATCAATTAATAAGTCATTGTTATTTTGTGTTAGAATACGACATATTGCAGGTTGAAAAAAAATGCATATTTAAGCAAAATTAAAATATATTTTTTTGCCTAAATTAAACATTCGCAAACCGGCTAAATGAACTACAATACAAATATATGGCATTCAGAAGACGCATTCAAAGACCTGATGATATGTAGTATTCGACAACGGTCACAAGGTCACAGTAATGTTACCGTATTGTTTGACGAGACACACAAGCACCAGACTTTAAAGTTTTAAATTTTTTCACAACAGGTATATTAATCCCTGGCTACGCCCCACGCCAAGCTAAAACTCAACTCTGGACCCTCAAAGTCATTTCCTTGTCAGCACCTCACTTAACTCCCCAAGCACCGGAACACATTTACAGCAACACATGAATGGCTTATATCTGTTATTATATCGGCTAAATTGAGTAACATAAGCATAAAGGTGATTATAGGGGTGTTACTTCATGGCTAGAGTGCTCTAATAATGTTAAAAACACATTTAAAAGGTTGTAAACAGGATTGTCTATGCTCTAGCTAGAGCTAGCTAGTTAGATATAATTTATTATGTGAATAATTACATACATTAATATAAATAATAATTTATTTTTAATTTATTTTTAAAAAAATAATTTATAAATAAGGAATATTACATTGTGGAAATTCACATATTACAATAGGCTCTCTAATAAATTAACCACAATAAAGGAGAGATTACAGTATTAGTATTCAATGGATATTTGTGTGATTCTATGTATACTTAATATTTTTCATGTCATTTTCATAACTTTCCATATCTACTACAAAAAAATGTTTTTCATATTGTAATATTGTAATATTGATTTTGCATGGGTTTATTGTTTACAAAGTCAGGGGATAAGTCCTTGGTGCAAGAAGCCAAAGGATTTTAATGACCCCTGAACCAACTCAGCGTGCAATCAGACGGTAGGCGGGGCTTGGCGCTAAGCAGCGTAGCTACGCTCACAGTGTCCTGACCTTTGGTTTCGTCCCTCTATTTGATCACGGAATCTGCAAATTCAGCGATTTGAACTGAAGCAAATGATATTTATAATACAGTGGATAAAAATGTATATTCATTTATGTTATTAAGTAACAATGGTGAAAAGTAAGTGAGGCCTGAAAGGCCCTGCTGTGACTCGTCATATTACTGTAAACCAGGGGTCTCAAACTCAATTTACTTGGGGGCCACTGGAGCTCGGGTCTGGGTGAGACTGGGCCGTATCAGGTTTTCCAAAAAAAGCAAAAAAACGCATTTATTAAAAACAATTTTTTTAAAAAAACTTCGCTTTGGTTCCAATTTTCGACAAGAAAAGCTCTGATAAAACATTCCACTGTTCTCAAATATCTTACTTTTTATTTTTCTACACAAAATAAGATGAAAAATAAATAAACAAATCAAGAATAAAGAAAATCAATCAATCAGTAATAAATAAATAAATATAAAAATAATAATAAAACGGCCAATAATAAAAACTTAAGAAACCACATATAGTTGGTGGGTAGAAAAATTATTTTTTTCAGATTAAAATGAACAAAGCATTATTAGAGCCCTGTAGACATGACAAAACACAACTATAGTCACATTTATACATTTATACTCTAGCGACCTAAACGGTAGCCTTCAAGTTATTTCCTTTAAACTTAAATAGCCAAAAACTAACCACTTCCACACGGATAGGGAGGATAACTATTAACAGTTATTTAACCTTTAACATGAACATTAACCAAACTTAATATTTTTTTCTGGGTACATGATACCATACAGCATCCACATCCATATCAAGGCGAGGGCCTCAAACTAGTGTCCTGCGGCCCACATTTGGCCCGCGGGCCGCGTGTTTGAGACCCCTGCTGTAAACTATCCATGAGTCAGTGTGTGGAAGATCACTGAGCCCCGCGTAAAAAAAAAAACCCTTCCTTATAATTATATGGGAAGTTTTCAGCCATGATGACGGATAGAGTTTTACAGTACGTCATTGGATGGTTTATTATAGTTATGACATTTGTGCATTTTTATCAAAAGCAACCACGCTTTGTACGTTTGCTGACAAAGTCTTGTCATAGCGATGCTGGGTGATTTCTGGTACTAACATGTTTGTTATCTCTTCTGCTACCGAGATAAATGATATACCTCCAAAATAAACCTCCGTTTCTGAAATTAACCCTCAATACAAGAGATGTCTTAATGTATTTTTACCCAAACACATGCTTGTGTTTACTCAGGAGTCTGCAAAGACCGCAAGTGGGCAAGGGTGTCTGAGTTGAAACCAAACAGGATTTGTGTAAGGCTTGCAGAGAGTGGGAGTATAGTGTCAATAACGCTATACATACATGAGTACTAATTCCATCATGGACAGATTAATGTTCAAAGTATTGTGAAGCCTCCATCAGTCCCGCTAAGGTATTAGCAGCCAAAATATTTTCCCAGCCGTTCCAGCTAACATCCATTTTCTATACCTCGTGTTCTCATTAGAGTTTACGGGTAAGCTGCTGACTTTGAGGGAGAGGCTGGGTCCACCCAGGACTGGTCACCAGCCAGTTGCAGGGCAAATACAGTACGTATAAAACAACCGCTCATACACAAGCTCACACCTATGGACATTTTAGGGTCTAACTTAATGTGCGTATTTTTGGAATGCGGTGGGAAGTTGGAGTACCAGGAGAAAACGCAGGAAAGCATGGGAGAAACATGCAAACTCCGCACAGACAGGGCCAGACATACGTAGATGCAAACCCTCAACCTCCTGACTGTGCAACCAACGTGCTAACCACGAGACCATTGTGCGGCCCCCTACTAACCGTTATCTTCTATAAATAATGTTTTTGAACACAGCATACTGAAAAGCAAGGGTCTCAAACTCAATTTACCTGGGGGCCACTGGAGCTAGGGTCTGGGTGAGACTGGGCCGCATCAGGTTTTAAAAAAAAACAACAAAAAAACGCATTTATTAAAAACAAAAAAAAATTTTAAACTTTGCTTTGGTTCCAATTTTCTACAAGATAAGCTCTGATAAAACATTCCACTGTTCTCAAATATCTTACTTTTTATTTTTCTACACAAAATAAGATGAAAAATAAATCAAGAATAAAAAAAATCAATCAATCACTAATAAATAAATAAATATAATAATAATAATAAAGCGGCAAATAATAAAAACTCAAGAAACCACATATAGTTGGTGGGTAGACAAATTATTTTTTTCAGATTAAAATGAACAAAGCATTATTAGAGCCCTGTAGACATGACAAAACACGACTATAGTCACATTTATACTCTTTTTATTTACAACATATTGCGCAACTGCAGGGTCTTGAGACACATGCTAACTCGCAAACTAGAGAGCTAGCGACCTAAACGGTAGCCTTCAAGTTATTTCCTTTAAACTTAAATAGCCAAAAAATTACCACTTCCACACGGATAGGGAGGATAACTATTAACAGTTATTTAACCTTTAACATGAACATTAATCAAACGTAATAATTTATTCTGGGTACATGATACCATACAGCATCCATATCAAACTTGCGCGGGCCGCCTCAAACTAGTGTCCTGCGGACCACATTTGGCCCATGGGCCGCGTGTTTGAGACCCCTGTTCTAGAGGCTTTGATTCAATAAGTGTGTTCAGTTTTTACGCCAGACACCAGCTACATTGTCCACTTCATTCCAACACAAACGTCCTCTGAGATGAATTCCCATAACAACATGGCGGCCATGGATGAATAAAATGTTCATTTCTTGACACAATGTAGCACCAAAGTATCACATTTTGAGTGAACGGCGTCCTGACGTATGCTCTCCTCACATGAAACAGCAATGGATGTCAGTACAAATGTACTCTGCACCGTCATGATTGATGGTCAAATACTGGCATGTTTACGGGGTATTGCAATATTTGCATTGCCTGCAACACTATAAATCTATCCTTAGTTATTCGGCTTTGCACCTCAGTGTCTTGCCAGCATGCGGCACAATCTATACACTCTTATGTATTTGCACATGGCCGTGTGAGACTCATACAGTATATTCCCACAACGTTTTTATACCTCGTGTACACACTGGAGGAATATCTGGTGAGTGGTTAGAAGTCGAAAATTCTCATTGATCACAGTTTTTTGTTGTGTATATGTAATGATGCAATGATGTAACTTTACGCAACAAGGCCAGTTTTTGGCAATGTCACTGAAAAGGGGTCTCAAACACGCGGCCCGCGGGCCAAATGTGGCCCGCAGGACACCAGTTTGAGGCCCCCGCCTTGATATGAAAGTTTAATGTTTAAGTTTGATATGGATGCTGTATGGTATCATGTACCCAGAAAAAAATATTACGTTTGATTAATGTTCATGTTAAAGGTTAAATAAGTGTTAATAGTTATCCTCCCTATCCGTGTGGAAGTGGTAAGTTTTTGGCTATTTAAGTTGAAAGGAAATAACTTGAAGGCTACCGTTTAGGTCGCTAGCTCTCTAGTTTGCGAGTTAGCATGCGTCTCAAGACCCTGCAGTTGCGCAATATGTTGTAAATAAAAAAAGAGTATAAATGTGACTATAGTCGTGTTTTGTCATGTCTACAGGGCTCTAATAATGCTTTGTTCATTTTAATCTGAAAAAAATAATTTGTCTACACACCAACTATATGTGGTTTCTTAAGTTTTTATTATTTGTCGTTTTATTATTATTATTATATTTATTTATTTATTACTGATTGATTGATTTTCTTTATTCTTGATTTGTTTATTTATTTTTCATCTTATTTTGTGTAGAAAAATAAAAAGTAAGATATTTGAGAACAGTGGAATGTTTTATCAGAGCTTTTCTTGTAGAAAATTGGAACCAAAGCAAATTTTTTAAATTTTTTTTGTTTTTAATAAATGCATTTTTTTTTTTTTTTTGGAAAACCTGATGCGGCCCAGTCTCACCCAGACCCAAGCTCCAGTGGCCCCCAAGTAAATTGAGTTTGAGACCCCTGATTTAGAATATTCATCCATTCACGGCAAACTAAAAATGGACTATAACGTTGACTGTGAACTGGGAGATGTCCGATAATTATCGGTTCCTATAATTATCGAGCCGATATTAGTATGTTTTTGGTCATTATCGGTAATCGGTAAATCGGTAAGCCAATATCTGACATCCCTAATGTGTACTGAATTCGACCTTACCTAAACTATTGAATGCACACAACTGTTCAGTGTTTCGGTACTTCTTGCAAAAACTTCCAGTTCTCTGACATGGAAATGAATGGTAAAATTCCCAACAGGCGTATGACCCATGAAGTGAACACGCATTCTGAGCGTCTTAGTCAGTACAAACATATAAAATTTGTACTAAGCAAACTCCAGACGTTTGAAAAAACGCAGCCCGAAATTCAGTATAACACTTTTACAGCTAACAAAGGACCAATAATGCTAGGTTATAACACTTATAATTATAGTGTTATACAATTTATATAAACATTTTATGACTCACAAGTCAAAAATTTGAAAAATACTGAATGTATTTACCACAGTCAAGCTGCGTATGATGGGGCCCAGAAGGAAGACCATGTGCTGCTCTATCTCATGGCTCCTCTCCAGTAGAATGTAGAAGAACTCCACAAAGCCGAAGGAGGCCAACAGAAACCCGAGCACCTAAGGTAGAACAGTGACATTGGGTTCAGAATGTACCTACCGTATATAAATGACCGTTCAAATACATCCTAAGCCGAAAGAATAACACCACAAGTCTCACCATCTTGGCGATGCAAAGCGACGACATTTGAATGCGTCCATGGTCGTGGCAGTAAAGGTGAAGGCAGTAAACGGGGGCCAGCAACCACAGATAGACGCAGGGCACCCACACGAGAACGGTGTTCTGAAAACACTGGGTCAAATCTGGGTTGGCTGTGTACCATGTGCGGTTCCAGTCCTGCAAACATGAGAACACAAAGAAATATTTGTAAAGGATACAAATGAAAGAAATTATTATTATTATAAAGGTGAAACTGTGAGATCATATCAATCATTTGACACTGTGAGGACTGCGGAGACTGGTGATATTTAAAAAAAAGATTAAAGACGCACCTTTTTAATCAGGCTTTTAACTAATATTTTTAAATTTTTCTTATGTTTTTATCTTTTAAGTCCTATTTTATGCTCTTAGTCTTCAGCTTTTAACTCCAGTGTTATGTTTTTATCTTTTTAGTCCTATTTTTTTTTGCTCTTGGTCTTCAGCTTTTAACTCCAGTGTTTTGTTTTTATCTTTTTAGTCATATTTTATGCTCTTGGTCTTCAGCTTTTAACTCCAGTGTTTTTATCTTTTTAGTCCTATTTTATGCTCTTAGTCTTCAGCTTTTAACTCCAGTGTTTTGTTTTTATTTTTTTAGTCCTATCTTTTTAGTCCTATTTTTTTTGCTCTTGGTCTTCAGCTTTTAACTCCAGTGTTATGTTTTTATCTTTTTAGTCATATTTTATGCTCTTAGTCTTCAGCTTTTAACTCGTGTTTTGTTTTTATCTTTTTAGTCCTATTTTTTTTGCTCTTGGACTTCAGCTTTTAATTCCAGTGTTATGTTTTTATCTTTTTAGTCCTATTTTATGCTCTTTGTCTTCAGCTTTTAACTCCAGTGTTTTGTTTTTATGTTTTTAGTCCTATTTTTTATTTGCTCTTGGTCTTCAGCTTTTAACTCCAGTGTTATGTTTTTATCTTTTTAGTCCTATTTTATGCTCTTAGTCTTCAGCTTTTAACTCCAGTGTTTTGTTTTTATGTTTTTAGTCCTATTTTTTTTGCTCTTAGTCTTCAGCTTTTAACTCCAGTGTTTTGTTTTTATCTTTTTAGTGATATTTTATGCTCTTAGTCTTCAGCTTTTAACTCCAGTGTTTTGTTTTTATCTTTTTAGTCCTATTTTTTTTGCTCTTGGACTTCAGCTTTTAATTCCAGTGTTATGTTTTTATCTTTTTAGTCATATTTTAATGCTCTTAGTCTTCAGCTTTTAACTCCAGTGTTTTGTTTTTATCTTTTTAGTCATATTTTAATGCTCTTAGTCTTCAGCTTTTAACTCCAGTGTTTTGTTTTTATGTTTTTAGTCCTATTTTTTTGCTCTTGGTCTTCAGCTTTTAACTCCAGTGTTTTGTTTTTATCTTTTTAGTCCCATTTTTTTTGCTCTTGGTCTTCAGCTTTTAACTCCAGTGTGATGTTTTTATCTTTTTAGTCATATTTTATGCTCTTAGTCTTCAGCTTTTAACTCCAGTGTTATGTTTTTATCTTTTTAGTCCTATTTTATGCTCTTAGTCTTCAGCTTTTAACTCCAGTGTTTCCTCAGGGGGGGTCCTCCACACTGGGGGCTGTGTCGGGTCTGCTGAGGGGGTGCCATCCTTGGGTCCCTTTTAATGTGGGGGTCCGCCCGTCTGTCGGAGTCGGGGGACCCAGGTCCTCCGATGGCACGGCCTGCAGCTCCTCCCAGTGTGGACGGCCCCAATGGTGGCGTTTCCTTGTTCCTCAGTGCTATTCCATGTCGCCTTACTGTGTGTGATTGTGTGATTGTGAATGTGTGTGTGCGTGTGTGGGTCTCGTATGGAGGGTGGGAAGTAGGGGCTTTCTTTAGTTTCTTTGTTTTTTCCTTTTAATTGTGGTAATTGTTTTAATTCTGTAAAGCACTTTGTGTTGCATGTCTTTGCAGGAAAAGTGCTCTACAAATAAAGTTGATTTTGATTTGATTTGAGCCGGATTCAGACTACATTTGAGCCATCATAGCACAGGAGAGTGAAACCACACAGAGTCAACAAAATGTGTGTGAGTGTTAGGAGGCCTTCTTTCTTTCTCAGAAAAGCTGAGTCAGCCTTTGAGTGTCGTTGACCTCGTCTCTGGCTCGATTCCGATGTTGAGTAGGACAAAGCAAGTCAAAGAGGTCAAAGAGAATATAGTGGCACGTTATTTATAGACGACACAACAAAAAGCCAAAACACAAGCGGCTACGTGGCTTGTTGTTGTCCTTTTACTTGTTTATCACCTCGGTGGCCTGCAGGGTGTCTGGCTACGCTAACAAGACACCGCAGGAAGCGGTTAAAAGTTCCTAGAATGGCGGCACGGATTGGCATTGCTAGACAAGCGAGCCACAGTGTCATTATATAACAAGCAACCATCTACAGCTCTGTCATTAAACCCTGGAAGGTGCGCCGTTGGGCCGTTTGCCATGATGCAGGAAGTGGAAAAAAGAAGAAAAGCTGGAGTTGTTTCTTCTGCGACATTTTTTTTTTTTGTGTGTCTATAGTGGATTTTTTGTCCATTCATCCAGAACATTTGCAAGGTCTGACTCAGATTCTGTTAAACACATTATAATGGGACTGTCTGCACAGCTCGTCTGTCTCTAATCTCACCTCATACATGTTCATCAATATAGTACAATATTAGATGTTCAGTCATGTCTGCATTATTTACTTACAAGAAGCCCAGGAAACATTATAAATGTTTTATTTGTTCTTTTATTCGCCCAGGCATGTTTTAAGGTGCACGCATGTGCTTCTACCACTGCATAAAATTGCAAAAAACACGTCTAAGTCAGCAACTTCATGTTCTATTGTTAGATAAGGTTTCAAAGTATCAGATACTATCACACATTTACAATACAAGCAGTTGATGTTTGCTAAATACAAGGACAGGGGTCTCAAACACACGGCCCACGGGCCAAAGGGCCACATTTGGCCCGTGGGCCGCATGTTTGAGTTATATCCAGGTAGCTTCAGTCCAGCTTGAGGTTTGGCGATATTGGCAGCTTCCTTATTTCTTAGACCAGGGGTCTCAAACACACGGCCCGCGGGCCAAATGTGGCCCGCAGAACACTAGTTTGAGGCCCACCGCCTTGATATGAAAGTTTAATGTTAGTGCGGCCCGCGCAAGTTTGATATGGATGCTGTATGGTATCATGTACCCAGAAAAAATTATTACGTTTGATTAATGTTCATGTTAAAGGTTAAATAACTGTTAATAGTTATCCTCCCTATCCGTGTGGAAGTGGTAAGTTTTTGGCTATTTAAGTTTAAAGGAAATAACTTGATGAGGGTTAGGGTTAGGGTTAAACCTTAAGTTTTTAAAATGTTTTTGTTTTTAATAAATGCGTTTTTTTTTTTTTTTTGGAAAACCTGATGCGGCCCAGTCTCACCCAGACCCGAGCTCCAGTGGCCCCCAAGTAAATTGAGTTTGAGACCCCTGTACAAGGATGAAGAGTCTTGAACCAGTCATGATGTGCTATATATATATCACTATATTGACACTTACTAAACAAAAAAAAAACCTTAAACTGTTTTATGGAAAGCAGGAAGTGAACAAATGTAACAGTTACTGATTGTAAAAGTACCAGATGGAGGGGTAGGATTTAATAAGCTTTGCTTCTTCCTACTCCTTTTGGACATGTGGAACTGGGAACTGATTATGGGATGCACTCAATTGTAATCTGATGCATGTTTAAATGAAATAAAACCATTAGCATTAGCATTAGCATTAGCATTAGCATTACCATTACCATTACCATTACCATTACCATTACCATTACCATTACCATTACCATTTCCAATCACACATGGCCAATTATGCAATGATGATGTCATCAACAACTCCTTGCCCAGCTAAATAACACCACAGCTGGATTGCAGTCCTGTGGCACATCTGGTTTACAATATCTCTTCTGGTTCACCCCAAAAGTGTTTGATTGGCTTGAAAAAAAAAATTCCAAGTATACATTTATGGACTCAACATTGTGCTGGAACAGAATTGGAACTGTTTCCACAGGTTTAGATCTAAAACGAACATGGGTGAACAAATAAAATAAATGACGAATAAACCTTTCTATAAGTGTAAAAAAACAAATCAAGTTCCAGCGTGAATGGTGATGAATTCCAGTTTACCATAAATTGCTACTGGTCATAGCCTCTGGAAGTAAAAGGGTGTGAATCACGGTCTGACTCGCAGCTACCTGTTCACTTTGCATATCCCGGCTGAATGTTTGTCTAACTTACCACAGGTCAAAAGTATTCCTACAAGTATTTCTACACACAAATTCTCAAAAATAGAACAAGTAAGAAAAAAAAAAAAAATCAAAGGGCACTGTTATGTAATGAAAGGCTTTGCACTCACGCTGCCTTTTGTGGACTCTGTAGGTCCTTTTAGGTTCATTTAAACTGGACATCTCTTGAGAGCCAGTGAGTGGGAGGAAACTTTCACAGACTCTTCTGACTCCTGCGGTCGATGGCAAAGGGATGAACGCAACACTTTGATGAAAACGCACACCAAATATTTCCTTGTATGTTTCACTTTTTATCTAGTTTCTCACCTTTGCAGCTTGGGTGCCACAAGGTATCTATTTTCACCCGACAAACACACCCGTGTTAACGAATGGGGTACAAAACTGCTGACTATATGACTATATGACTCCTGACACCATATGGATTTAATACCATAATAGGACCCAGGGACCATAATGTTGCAATGTTACACTCATATGTGACTTTACTCACCTGTATACACCAGTCATTATTTGCACTATGACCCATTTACCATTGCACTAAAATTAATATATCTGCAATATGTCTGCTCCTGCATATGCTCCTGTGCAATACTATGTGTATATTTTGGATATCTTGTATATATCTTGTACATATCTTGTTAAATTGTCTTTTTTTTACTATACTTTTATATACTTTTTTTTTAACTTGACTACTGCACTGAAAGGAGAAGCTCTCCAATCTGACAATAAAAATGACAATAAAGGCTATTCCATTCCAAAAAGTCAAAATAGACTAAAATGAATAGTGGACAAAATAACATGACACAATAAAGTAACTTTTTTCATGTATATTTATAGTTTCGGTTTCTGTGTCACCCTGCTTTATTCTAGGCTGCCGCCATGCGCCACATTTGAAAAGAAATCCCCATCACTACCTCAAGGCTGTGACCAAAGAGCCAGCAATGACGTTATTCTGAAAGTATGCGTAATGTTCATTACTGCTACAGCGAAGGTACTTTGTAACAAACATGTAGCAAAAAAAACAGTTGGAAAAAAACCACAACACAAGTCTAAACCGATTGCATCTTCACTTTAAAGTGATAGCATAAACACACAAAAAAATTGACTTTCATTTTCCAAACAGCATGTGGTGGCTGTTTGAAGGCTTGCAGGAACAAAAACAGAACACGTTGTAATGAGAACCAGAAACAGAGAGAGAGAGGGGGGGTGTGGGGTGGGAAAAAAAGGCATGTTGAGACCATGCACATTCAATAATTGTCTGCATTCCAGATGTAGCACGGACATTGTTCTGTTTTTTTTTTTTAAAGATGAGATACGGAATATGGATTCATTCCTAATGCAAATGTAATGTGATGCATCTCCACCTCTTAACCTTCTGTACCTGCAAGGTGCAACATGCACTGCTGTTCTCCTGACACATACTAAGGAGATTACAGTCAATGAAATCATATAAGTAAGACGTAATTTGGGTATTAACAAGTTTAACATGACCAAACATGACAAAACTAAAGTTTCTCTAAGACTCACCCACAGAGGGTCCAGGCCACTGAGTCTGCAGAAGGCGTCCATCCACTCGCTTGCTCTGTGATGCTCCACTTGTTGGGTTACTCCTCACAAAAGGTAGCACCCTCAGCACCCGTGTGTGTGTGTATGTGTGTGTGTATGTGTGTGTGTGATAAGAATTCACTCTGCGTCCTTACTGGACCTCTCCAGTACTTGTAGTGAAGCCTCGTCCTTGCTTATGTGTCTCAGTGGTTCACTGAGTGTCTCAGTGTTTATTAGCGAGCGTGTTGGAGTGTCTCAGTGTGACTTGTCTTCCCTTTTAATAGAACATGAGTCCTCAGTGAAAGTTTCTGTTTGAACCGCTTCTGTCCTGAGAGCTTGGTGTCTATCTGACTCTGCCCCAGTCCGCTTGCCTGTTTATGAGTGCGTCTCCTTGTTAGGTGGGTGGAAATATTCCGCTTTCTCTCTCTCTCTCTTTCTCTCTCTCTCTCACACCCCTCTCCTCTCTCCCACATCGGCTGGATTTCGATCAAAACACCAAAAGCTACTCCCCTCAACGGGATGGCAGTCCCCCACCCTGACGCACTCCTCCCACTTTCGCTGGCTGCCTCCTTTCTCACTCCTCCTCCCAGCCCTTTTCCCCCCACATCTCACACCTCACCTCATCTGACCGCACAGTTTGTGCAAAGTTATAGCATTTAAAAGTGCGAGTAGAGCATCACTCGAGAACTGTCGAGTCAATATCATCAACTCAGTCACTGGGGTACAATCGTGAACAATCTGACACATTTGTGCAGAAAAATACTGTTTTACTGTACTGTAAAGTTTATCAATCCAAACACATTTATCATTATTTATGTTTTTCTTATGTGGGCTTTTTAGTGTTGCATGCATTTCCAAGTAAAAAAAAAACCTGCTGATATATGGTGAAAAGAGGACGAAGTTCATTAATAAGTCAGCGCAGTCACTTTGAAAAATGCACAGTAAGTGGAAAGCATAGAATCATCATTGCAATGCAAATGCCAGGAATCGGGGAGCAACACATGTTTAAACAAAGACAGTCCTAAGTCTCTAAGTGTAACCCTAAACCCGAACACTAACAATAACTCCAACACCTAAACACAACCCACAAATGACACAAATTTTTGCTTGTCTTATAATAATGTGATCTCAAAGGATGACATTTTTCATGAATAACTCCCGAACGGTAGGTCATATCGACTTGGAACCAACGTATGCCTACCCAAATTCGGCCACAGGCTTACGAGTTGCAACTTCCCATTTCTGAGATAGGGCCTTTTTTGTAAATTCTATCCCATTTCGGAAGTCGCCGGTGGTCCCAATTTAGGTTTCAACTCAGTGGGACTTTCTGTTTATGACTTAGTTTGTTTTGATAGCAGCTATCAAAGCCTCCTTTACCACTAACCCTTTAACCTAAGCCCTTACCTAAGCCCTAAACTAACCCTAATCCCCTATACCTTACCCCTTACACCTTACCCCTAACCCTAACCCTAACCCTAACCCTAACCCTATCCCTAACCCTAACCCTGACCCTAACCCTAACCCTAACCCTAACCCAAATTCTAACCCTAACCTTAACCCTAACCCTCTAACCCTAATCTCTAACCCTAACCCCTAACCCTAACCCTAACCTTAACCCTAACCCTAACCCTAACCCTAACCCTAACCCTAACCCTAACCCTAACCCTCTAACCCTAATCTCTAACCCTTACCCCTAACCTTAACCCTAACCCTAACCCTAACCCTAACCCTAACCCTAACCCTAACCCTAACCCTAACCCGAACCCTAACCTTAACCCTAACCCTCTAACCCTAATTTCTAACCCTTACCCCTAACCTTAACCCTAACCCTAACCCTAACCCTAACCCTCTAACCCTCTAACCCTCTAACCCTAATCTCTAACCCTTATCCCTAATCTTAACCCTAACCTTAACCTTAACCCTAACCCTCTAACCCTCTAACCCTCTAACCCTCTAACCCTTACCCCTAACTCTAACCATAACCTTAACCCTAACCCTCTAACACTCCAACCCTTACCCCTGACCCTAACTCTAACCTTAACCTTAACCGTAACCCTAACCCTAACCCTCTAACCCTCTAACCCTCTAACCCTCTAACCGTCTAACCCTCTAACCCTCTAACCCTATAACCCTATAACCCTATAACCCTATAACCCTATAACCCTATAACCCTCTGACCCTAATCTCTAACCCTTACCCCTTACCCCTTAACCGTAACCCTAACCCTAACCCTCTAACCCTCTAACCCTCTAACCCTCTAACCCTCTAACCCTCTAACCCTCTAACCCTCTAACCCTCTCCCCCTATAACCCTCTAACCCTAATCTCTAACCCTTACCCCTAAACCTCACCCCTAACCATAACCCTCTAACCTTCACCCAAGAGGTTCATCTGCTGTCAGCGTCCAATTGAAGCTCTTCACTCCTGCTGGAGAGTACAGTGCCTCATAATTGTCTGTCATCCTCATGAAAGGAAGGTCAAGAGAAGGACATTTGATTCTCACAGTTCCTTTAAAGATGTGACTGTTCCCAAAGAACAAATGATGTGGCAGCGAGAGCAACACCTTCCTCTTCAACACCACCTTTCTGTTTTCTAGCCATCCATTTTGTACGTTGCTTGTCCTTATTAGGGTCATGAGGATGGGCCTATCAGTTCCACAGTTCTGATCGGGGCGCCGTGGTGAAAGTTGTTGGTTCCATCCTCTGTCCTGCCGTCATCATGTCGAAGGGGCAAGATACCGAACCCCCAGTTGCTCCTGATGCTGCCAAAAGTGTCAAAAGTGCTTTGAGTGTTTTGGAGGTGGAAGAGCTTTCTACAAGTACATGAAAGACAATTTAGCATCACAGCAAAACTGCTCAACAAGATAAGTTCCATGCACAATGGCAGACTGAGAAGGACAAAAAGAATTTCTGGGCTTTAACCATGTGACCTTGTGGCATTCCGCTTCACTTCCGGTGAGCCGACAGGGCGGGGGGGCAAGCATAACATACGGACACAAAGTCACTCAGTATGCTTGTGTGATATTTTGGAGATCAAGCTATTGTGTAATCAAAGCTCAAATTGTGTGAGTGTACATGGTGTGTTGCATGAAAACGATCAAAAAGCAGTCAAAGCAGGCATAATAAAAGTAATGCTTTCACATGTCAATTTGCGTTCTTACGGCCAATCAGTGTGCATAAATACATTCTTGTATCCGTCCATGGTTTTGCTGAATTCTTTGAACGTCATGGCTAATTTTCAGCCCGATTTTACGCACTAATTTTGGGCTGCTGAACACTGGCTGTCAAGCCTCACTTTAAAGCCTCGCTGAACATTCTTCAATGTGGCTACTTGTCACATGTTTGAGTTCCAACAATGTTTTAACTTTGATTTTAGTATAAATTGTGCTTGTTGTTGCTTTTCTCCACTTCACGATAGCGACGCTTGGTTAGCAAATGCCTTAAAAGGTTGCTTCTCTGCATTTTGTGGTTGTTTCCTGAACTTGTTTATGATTATGATTTTTATGATGGACTATCTTAATGATAGGATACCCGGGTTCGAGTCCCTGCTAGGGTATCTCTGCGTGGAATTTGCATGTTCTCGTTGGTTTCTATGTGTACTCCCATTTCCTCACACATTCCAAAACATGTTAACTCTAACTTAACTCTAAATTGTCCATAGGTATGAATGTGAGTGTGAATGGTTGTTTGTCTATATGTGCCCTGTGATTGGCTGGCCACCAGTCCTCTTGCCTGAAGACAGCTGGGATAGGCTCCAGCATGCCTGCAACCCTGCAATAAGTAAGTAAGTAAGTAAATCAGGCAGTAGTGACCATACACGTGTAATAGCTCATCTGCATTTTAAATGTTCTGTGTTTCTGCTTTTAAAGTGTAAATTAAAATAGCGTATCAATAAATATAATAAACAACTCCACAAATGCTGAGAAAAAGAGCGAATATCTTCAGTCGTCTTTATGGTCTGCTGAAAAGCGTCATCATATTGCGTGATCATGGTCACCCTGGTCAAAACACAAGGGAAAAGTACAGCACAGCAGCTGTGCAGGAAAATATGACACCGTCCTCGCTGGGACTAACACAAGCAGCATCATGGCCGCAGAGAGAAACATGGAAAGCTTGGCAGGGAAGACAACCACTACCTGATCCTACGTCTCGACATGTGCAAATAGGAGATTATTATTATTATTATTCTTACAGTGAGTCATCACTTTATGTTCTGACACCAGACAAGGGAGTTTTTATTTCTTAGAGCCTCCTGCTTAAAGTTGAAATGTATGTTGCATTGCATTGATTAAAATGGAAATTTTAAGTTATTTCATTGTATCCTTGTATTATATGTATATCCATGTATATCCTTGTATTATAATATATATATATATATATATATATATATATATATATATATATATATATATATATATATATATATATATTCATTCATTTTCTACCGCTTTTCCTCACACACATATATATATATATATATATATATATATATAATTTATATATTATATATTTATATATTATTATTGTATATATATTTTATATATATATACATATATACGTTTGTTTATATATATATATTATATATATATTTATATATATTATTATATATTATATTATATATATTATATTATATTATATATTATATTAATATTATATATATATTTTATATATACATATATACTTTTGTTCTTATATATATATTTATATATATTATTATATATTTTTTTAGATATTATTATTATTATATATATATTTATATATATATATATATATATATATATATATATATATATATATATATATATATATATATATATATATATATATATATATATATATATATATATATATATATATATATATATATATATATATATATATATATATATATATATATATACTTTTGTATAAAAGAACATTTGACCAGCTACGTGGGGTTGAGTGCAAAATTTAAAAAGGAAATCTTTTAATGGGGGGGCAGGAGACCAGGGTTCAATTCCACCCTCGGCCATCTCTGTGTGGAGTTTGCATGTTCTCCCCGTGCATGCGTGGGATTTCTCCGGGTACTCCGGTTTCCTCCCACATTCCAAAAACATGCTAGGTTAATTAGCGACTCCAAATTGTCCATAGGTATGAATGTGAGTGTGAATGGTTGTTTGTCTATATGTGCCCTGTGATTGACTCGCGACCATTCCAGGGTGTACCCCGCCTCTCCCCTGAAGACAGCTGGGATAGGCTCCAGCACCCCTTGCGACCCTCGTGAGGAAAAAGCGGTAGAAAATGAATGAATGAATCTTTTAATGAGTATAGTGTGCTGTGATGTGATAGAGTGAAAATATAAAAAGGTTCAAACTACATTTTCCAAGTTTATTACGTCAGGGCTTCGGTGTTAACCACTGCAGGATGAAGAGAAAATAAATATCTATCACCGGGTCTGATGTAGCTGTAAGACAGACCTAAACAAAAAGAGCATCAATGTTCTTTGTGAATGTTATGTCTCAGTTTGTCAAGTTGTGGTACAGGCGGCAGACTGTTGCTACCAGCAGGAAATGACCCACAACACCTCAGGCATGCATGTGTGTGTGCCTGTAAAAAAGGCGGCGTGTTTAAAGTATATCTTTTGTCGCTAATGACACGATGGGACACTGATTGTGTCTTGACATTTTACCTCCAGTCACTTATATACTTGCATTTCTGTGATGAATACTGCAAATAACTGGCTATAATTTGGCTATAATTTATTATTAAAGGGCAACGGTACCTATTTCTCCCTTGTTATTAGCAGCAAAGTAGATGGTTCTCAAAAATATATTCATTTTCTATACCGCTTATCTTCACGCGGCCGTGCTGGAGCCTATCCCAGCTGTCTTCGGGCTTGGTACACCCCGGACTGGTGGCCAGCCAATCACAGGGCACATATAGACAAACAACCATTCACACTCACATTCATACCTATGGATAATTTGGAGTCGCCAATTAACCTAAAATGCATGTTTTTGAGAACATTCAAACTCCACACAGAGGGTGGAATTGAACTCGGGTCTCGTAGCTGTGTGACATAACCACTCGAACACCGTGCAGCAGTTCTCAAACACATGTCTGTATTTTCCAGTAATTTCTTGACACTTACTAAGGTTGTGCTGAAGCCTACACCAGCTCCCAATTTCAGGCAAGAGGCAACGTACGTACACCCCTGGACTGGTCACCAGCCAATCACAGGGCACATACTATAAAAAGCTTGGTTAAATAGCAAATTAACCTAACATGAATGTTTTGCGCTGTGGGAGGAAACTGAAGTACCATTTTCGTGGGAAGCATGAAATCCCAAGAAATACACCTGAATAGGTGCAGATTCTGGAAGGACTATAAAGCTGGTTATTGTGTGGAGCTGCTCCATAGGAGTCTACAACTCAATACAAAAGGGCCGAAAAAGGAGCATATAGGTCCTTTTTAACTACTCTCGGACAAACTGCCACATAAAGCGATAGTGTAGTGGTCTTATGCAGTATTTGAAATAGAACGGTAGCCCATGCTTAGGCTTTCATGTTTTTTTTTTTTTTAAGACTGTTTCATTTAATTGCTGTATTTTTAGCGCTGTATTACTGTATTTATGTCCTGCATGTGTTCTGTGTACAGTGTGACTTAGGAGCTAAATGAACTATAATTTAGGTATAAAAGGAACTTGTACGTACTTGTACCCCCTATATACGTAAGTAGACATGTCACATAATCCTGATAGTGCTTTTTGGTGTAAACCCTCTCCAACTTCCTGTTCCTGCAGTGAGTGAGTGCCATTGTAGACCGTTGTTATTTTTTAAACTTTGACACACAAATTAATATGCACCGTGAATTCTGCCTAGCAACAAGTGGCTACACATATTGGGAAAATAATCAGTGTGTGTAGGGTTCTGTTATAGCAATGTGGTTTTCTATTGATTAATGTTACTGTTAATGTTGTAACAGTATTTATTGAAAAACAGTTTGAATTTAGAAAAAGGTATGTAACATACCTAAATGGTTGCCATTAAAAAAAAAAAACTACAAAATTCCACCGATTCCCTGCAGGGGTATTAGATGTCATTAGTGCATGTGTGCATAGTATATGATATATGTTTTTCTATTCAAATGGACCTATATGTTCCATCCAGAATAAACCGCACAGCAGGATCTAAGCCAGGGGTCTCAAACTCAATTTACCTGGGGGCCACTGGAGCTAGGGTCTGGGCAAGACTGGGCCGCATCAGGTTCCCCCCCCCAAAAAAAACGCATTTACTAAAAACAGAAAAATATACAAACTTTTTCAGTGCTTAGGTTCCGATTTTCTACAATAAAATCTCTGATAAAACATTCCACTGTTCTCAAATATCTTAATTTTTATTTTTCTGCACAAAATAAGCTGAAAAATAAATAAACAAATCAAGAATAAAGAAAATCAATCAATCAGTAATAAATAAATATAATAATAATAATAATAAAACGGCAAATAATAAAAACTTAAGAAACCACATATAGTTGGTGGGTAGACAAATTATTTTTTTCAGATTAAAATGAACAAAGCATTATTAGAGCCCTGTAGACATGACAAAACACGACTATAGTCACATTTATACTCTTTTTATTTACAACATATTGCGCAACTGCAGGGTCTTGAGACACATGCTAACTCGCAAACTCGAGAGCTAGCGACCTAAACGGTAGCCTTCCAAGTTATTTCCTTTAAACTTAAATAGCCAAAAACTTACCACTTCCACACGGATAGGGAGGATAACTATTAACAGTTATTTAACCTTTAACATGAACATTAATCAAACGTAATATTTTTTTCTGGGTACATGATACCATACAGCATCCATATCAAACTTGCGGGGGCCGCACTAACATGAAACTTTCATATCAAGGCGGGGCCGCGTGTTTGAGACCCCTGATCTAAGCCAAGACTCCTCAGCTGATCGCTCCCAGAGAGCTTCAGGATGTTTGTCGTGCAACTCCATAGCCAAAAAATACCACCCCCCGACCCAAATATGACACACTCTGCACGTGCAAAGAGCAAAAAGTGTGCAAACTGGCGGTGCAGACCCAAGAGCAGACAATGTAAAAAAAGCCAATGCACGTCTGGTCTGTAAATACAACCGAAATAAGGTTGGTGTCAGTGCATAGCTCGGCGGCAGACTGTTTACGCCTGCAGGGAGCGAGAGAGGGCGCAGCATGGAGCCAGTGGGAGGCTAGTATTAGGGCTTCTTGTGGTCGTGGCGTGTAGTAGTAGTAACGTGGGGTTGGCAGACGCTGGATGCGGAGGTTGTCTGCGGGGGTGGTAGTGCCTCGGCCAGCCTGTGGTCGGGCAGTGGTTAACCAGTCTAGGTCATCTACACTTCCTCTGGCCTCTGTTCCTGGGAGGAAAAAACAGTCTAGTCAAAATAATGGTGTCATTTTGGCTTCTTATACGTTTGAGCAAGGGAAGACAAATTTAGCAAGAGCGAAGCAAAGGGAGGGGCCTGAAACCGACCAACAAAATATTTGTTCTGTTTTTGCTCTCTCTCAAATGTTAAATAAAGTGTCTTAAATTAGTGCCACAACTTCACTAGATTGAGATCAGGCTCCGCGAGTAATTATAAACGGGCCCTGTTTTCCGCTTTTTTTACACATGGTTCCTGCTGTGTTGTACAAGTCTACTTAATTGAATGACGATAATACTGTTTGGGTACTGTGTACGTGTTTCATTCCAGTCTCTGGAATTCAGACTTGCCTCACATTACTTTGCCAGTGATATGAAGCCAAAGGTATTTACCACCTTTGTGGCCTGCGACCTGCCACGAAGACGCATATTTACACAGAGAGAAAAATTCTCACATAATGCGTCAAGCATTCCATTACTTTTAATGTTGGTTTGCTGATTAAGAACATTAGCTGAGCTGAACAGTGAAGGTGAAAGGTGACATTACTTTTTTATTTTGTATTTTGTATTTTGTATTTTGTATTTTGTATTTTGTATTTTGTATTTTTTATTTTTTATTTTTTATTTTTTATTTTTTATTTTTTATTTTTTATTTTGTATTTTGTATTTTGTATTTTGTATTTTTTATTTTGTATTTTTTATTTTTTATTTTTTATTTTTTATTTTTTATTTTTTATTTTTTATTTTTTATTTTTTATTTTTTATTAATTTTAATTTTAATTTTAATTTTAATTTTAATTTTAATTTTAATTTTAATTTTAATTTTAATTTTAATTTTAATTTTAATTTTAATTTTAATTTTAATTTTGATTTTAATTTATTTTCATTTTCATTTTCATTTTCATTTTCATTTTCATTTTCATTTTCATTTTCATTTTCATTTTTATTTTTATTTTTATTTTTATTTTTATTTTTATTTTTATTTTTATTTTTATTTTTATTTTTATTTTTATTTTTTATATATATTTTTCATTTTGTATTTTGTATTTTGTATTTTGTATTTTGTATTTTGTATTTTTATTTTTTATTTTTTATTTTTTATTTTTTATTTTTTATTTTTTATTTTTTATTTTTTATTTTTATTTTTATTTTTTATTTTTTATTTTTTATTTTTTATTTTTTTACATATATTTTATATATATTTTTATATATTTTTCATTTTTCATTTTGTATTTTTTTATTTTTTATTTTTTATTTTTTATTTTTTATTTTTTATTTTTTATTTTTTATTTTTTATTTTTTATTTTTTATTTTTTATTTTTTATTTTTTATTTTTTATTTTTTATTTTTTATTTTTTATTTTTGTCCCATCCAACCATTGGGGCAGATAGTATTGTTGATCCAAATGCCCTTACATGCTAAATAGATACTAGGCTACTTCCCTATACCATGATATTTTATTTACCGTCATTTGATGTTTTTGTTATGCGCATTTGGAGCAACCGGACCGCAGCAAGAAGAAACACAGTAAAGAAGAAGAGAAACTGGGATGGGGGGGGCAGTAGAGAGAGAGACAAAAACAGCAGCAACAACAGTTCCCATAATAACAACAGTGACAAACAGGACTGCATCAGTTAAATGTCAATGATGGCTAAATGTCACAATGGAGATGATATTTTGCGTATGGAATACAATACTACTCGCGGGGATTTCGTTCCCAGACCACCCACAAACGGCGATAAACCGTGAGTAATTTAGACGCCCATAAAAATAATATATTTTTGATACGCTCCAATCCCTCCTGCTAGCTTAACGTAGATGTTGTACTTATTCACTCACAACACAATCCAGGTTTAAACTCTAAATACGCTTCGTATTATTAAACGCATTTAAGGTATAAAATAGGTACTCAACACTAATAAATGATAATGTAAGATAATTCTTGAAAAGATGGAATCAGTGTCACGGGCTAGCCTTTAGCCTTTAGCCTAGCCGTCAGGTTAGTGACAGAGGCTACCAGGCTAGCCAAGAAGAACAGATGCTATATTCAAAATATTGCATTCTTGGAGCACCTCACGAAAATTAACTATTTATATTTATCCTTTGAACAACTGAAAGTGTCGTTACATTCTAGGAGTTTACGCTCCTTTTCTGTCTTGTCTTTGTCTGGTCGTCATTTGTCATTTGTGGCGAGCATGCTATTTGCTCTGTATTTACTGCAAATTTTGGACTTGACAAATTGGAACTTTCCGTCTTTGTATTTTGACCTCCGCCAACCACAAGCACGGAGATGATGTTTTTGTTTATGTTTATGTTTTTTAAAATTACAAAATATGTCTAAGAAGTATCTGTTTTTGGAACCAAAGTGACTTATTCTCCTTCTTATGATATTCCGCCTAATGAGAAACCAGTATTCACCCCCCCCAAAATGAGTCAGTGCCACACCAGCAATGAAACTCACCACATGTCACTGCTGTAGATAAATCAAGAAGAGGTACTTGTTTGAAGGAAGAAGTCTGGAAAAGCTTTTTTTTTTAATCTTCCTATCAAAAGGAAAGGAAAAGGAGGTGAAGAAGCGTGTGCAGGCAGGATGGAACGGGTGGAGAAAAGTATCAGGCGTGATGTGTGATAGAAGAGTTTCACCTAAAATGAAAGGAAAACTGTGGTGAGACCAGCCATGTTGTTTGGTCTAGAGCAGGGGTCTCAAACTCAATTTACCTGGGGGCCACTGGAGCCTTGGTCTGGGCAAGGCTGGGCCGCATCAGGTTTTCAAAAAAAAAACAAAAAAACACATTTATTTAAAAACAGAAAAATATTCAAACTTTTTCAGTGCTTTGGTTCCGTTTTTCTAGCTCTGATAAAATATTCCACTGTTCTCAAATATCTTCATTTTTATTTTTCTGCACAAAATAAGATGAAAAATAAATAAACAAATCAAGATTAAAGAAAATCAAAAAAAAGTAATAAATAAATATAATAATAATAATAAAACGGCAAATAATAAAAACTTAAGAAACCACATATAGTTGGTGGGTAGACAAATTATTTTTTTCAGATTAAAATGAACAAAGCATTATTAGAGCCCTGTAGACATGACAAAACACGACTATAGTCACATTTATACTCTTTTTATTTACAACATATTGCGCAACTGCAGGGTCTTGAGACACATGCTAACTCGCAAACTCGAGAGCGAGCGACCTAAACGGTAGCCTTCAAGTTATTTCCTTTAAACTTAAATAGCCAAAAACTTACCACTTCCACACGGATAGGGAGGATAACTATTAACAGTTATTTAACCTTTAACATGAACATTAATCAAACGTAATAATTTTTTTCTGGGTACATGATACCATACAGCATCCATATCAAACGTTAAACTTTCATATCAAGGCGGGGGCCTCAAACTAGTGTCCTGCGGGCCACATTTGGCCCGCGGGCCACGTGTTTGAGACCCCTGGTCTAGAGACAGTGTCACTGAGGAAAAGACAGGGAGCAGAACTGGAGGTAGCAGAGTTGAGGATGCTGAGGTTCTCATTGGGAGTGACCAGGATGGATAAGATCAGGAAGGAGTACACAAGAGGGACATTACATGTTAGAGGCCTTGGAGATAAAGTCAGAGAGGCCAGACTGAGATGGTTGGGACATGTCCAGAGGAGAGAAGAACATCAGGGTAGTTTGTGTGAAAGAGATGCAGAAGACAGGGTTGTATGGAGTAGATTGATTTGCTGTGACCCCTAAAGGGAAAAGCCGAAAGAGAAAAAAGATGTTTGATGCCATCATTTGAGTAGTAAGCCGAAGACAGACTCGAGGGAAACCATTTTTGTAGAGCACTTTTCTGATTTCTAGTACCGCCCATGAACATTATTACGGATTGTGCTGGCTTGGATGTAAATAGGCAGAGGAAATCAAACATGAGTAATTGAGTAACACCTGCTTTGGCACAAGGTTTTTTTTCATTTATGCACAACAACTGCCAGTGCAACACACACATGAAAGTGAATGACTAAGTCAGAGACCTGTGTGAGAATCGCCAACCTGTTGCATAACCAATTGCTGTTGACAAATTTTTTTCTTTTTCTTGTCTTTAATCTGAGCAGAACAGCTCCAAAACCTCAGACGCGCAGTAACGATGCTTCGGTTACTTCAGAGAGCAAATGCTTTACTGGTCTTTTCCTTACTGTGTTGGAAACACAGAGACTCTGAGTGGAAATCTGCTGTGCTCACCCAACACAGGGACACTAGACAGTAAGTCATACTGTACACACTCTCTCTTCACAAACACTGTCAAACATAATAATCATTATTCAGTGCAGGTTTCAGAATTGACATCATTGTGTCGAAAACATTAAAGTATGATTCAGTTGTGTTATGTAAGAATCATTTCGGAAAAGTCATTGGTTACGCGGAGTAGGTGTAGCAGTGACAAATGGAGTAGAATGTAAACAAACTTTCTGAAGCAGTGGGTGGTTCCTTAAAATAACACGCTTTCTATTTCTTCTTCAGCTATAATACTGGACTTTTTATTTGGTAGCGATTAGCCCGGGTCACAACCCACACTGCGTCTTTTTAGTCTGTTTTTTTTTTAGTCTGGCTGTGTTTTGGTGGCGTGGTTACGGCCGACAGTAGCCATTATTGTTTACAATAAAGAGCTTGTTATTGACCACAGTCGTGTTATTTCCATACAATACAATATGCAATATATATACAATATTATATATATATATATATATATGTATATATATATATACAGTAAACCTCGGATATATCGGAAATTTGCTCACAACGGACAGATAAAAAAAGAACCGATTTTTCTGTAATGCATTTCCAATAAAAATTCATTGCATATATCGGATTTTTTTATAACGGATTTCGCCCATTTCGGACAAAATCTCCAGTCCCGTTCCAATGCATTTCCATTAAATTTCCCTCGCATATATCGGATGACCGCATCGTGGCGCTCCGATTCGCCGAATCGTGACAGGCCGCTATACGACGTCATTTGCAGCGTTTGCAGCGTTGCCTGCGCGTCCAGGTACATTGGAAACATAGTCAAGGAAGTGCCTTTTTATAACGGATAAAATCCGATTTACGCATATACCGGATATAAATCCGATATATGCGTAAAACTGACATTTTCCGGTATACGCATATAACGGATTTCGCTTATATCGGACAAAACCAGTGGGAACAATTGAATCCGATATATCCGAGGTTTACTGTATATACAATATATACAAGACGCTCTCTCTCTCTATATATATATATATTCATTCATTCATTTTCTACCGCTTTTCCTCACAAGGGTTGTGAACTCCTATAGAGCGGCTACACACAATATCCAGCACACAAAGCTTTCTAGTTCTTCCAGAATCTGCACCTATTCGGCTGTATTTCTTTGGCTTTTGTGGTTCCCGCAAAAACGGTCTGTTTAACGTTTCACTCAAAAGGACTTCCGGTTTGTGCCGCTAGCTGCGAACGATATAAGAGTTGATAGTAATGGCCCATGTATTTTTTTTTTTAAATGTCAGCTTTCAACATACAGCCATATGTGTTGGATCCTGAATCCGATCTGGAAGTAGAGACTGGACAGTCCGAAGTTTCTCAAGAAAAGAGGTTACTTTCAAACATCTCTCGATGGTAAGTAGCTTTAGCATTACCAACAGAATGGGTAACGTTTAATGTGGCCTCTAATGTGCTGGTAAAGGGCTACTAGCAACGCCGCTCCATGTATGCACACTCCAATGCTAAACCAGGGGTGGGCAAACTTTTTGACTCGCGGGCGCATTGATATAACAAAATTTCCGGGGGGGGGGGGGGGGGGGGGGGGGGGGCAGACTATATATTTTATACGTAACAGTCAACCTGGTATTATTGTATCTGTAAAATTGTCATGCAATCTGCTATTATTATTTATTATTTTATATTTATATTTAAATATTTTAAAAATAATAAAATATTATAATAATTAAAATAAAATTCAAATAATAATTATTATATTATTATTATGTAAAATATGCAAATATAACAATATTATTATATATAATTAATATAATAATTAGCATTAATATAATAAATATAATAATCATAATAGTTATAATAATAATATAATTATTATTATTTTCATTTTTATTATTATTATGTGCTTGTGTCTCTTTTTTCAGGAGCACTTAGTAAACAACAGACCATGTCAAACAACGAAATTGATAAAACCATCAAAAGGTTGGCTCAGGCCATGATGCCAGGTTGTATGTTGAGTTTAAATTAAATACTTTTGAAAGATTGGGCGGGCCGTATTCAAACACTCGGCGGGCCGGATGTGGCCCCCGGGCCGTAGTTTGCCCACCCCTGTGCTAAACAGTCAACCGCTTTTGCTCCATTACTTATACAAAATAAACATGGTTAGGAAACTGATAAATTGTTGAAAATGAATGAACTAATTCATTCATTTTCTACTGCTTATCCTCACGAGGGTCACAGGGGGTGCTGGAGCCTATCCCATCTGTCTTCGGGTGAGAGGCGGGGTACACCCTGGACTTTTCAGTGATGAGGTCCAACTCAAATTGTGTCTCTCTTCTCCAGTAGCCATCTAGCTGTGTGTCGATGATACTTGAGCTCGGTTTTTACCAACTTATAGTAATGGCATTGCAAGTTAATAGCACAGAGACGACCCACTAGTTGGTTTGTACTGTAATTGTTCATCACTAATTGAATTGAACATGTTCAGACATTAGACAGATTCAAGCATTGACATGCAGGTCTCGGTGTAAATGCTGCTAAATGATTTAAACAAAGCACGTTAGGATACTTTAGCTTCTCCTTTAACTCAAAACAGAAGTGCCGCGATCCAAAAATAGCAACGAGTGGAAGCCCACGGGACAAGTTTCCCAATAATGTCAGCGGCTCGCTTCTTAATAGAAGTTGGAGCCAAACGCCCACTCAATCTCGGTTCTGACGCACTGTGGCACCAGATCATAGTCACCACGCTGAAGTGGTAAGACAGGCATCAACAAAAAAAACGCTTTTGCTGCCTTTCCTGTTGACAAAGCACTGCTAAAAATACCACCGAGGAAAACTGAGCAGGATTGCGGTTGTGACATTTATGCATTTATATACTGAGCTGTGAAACACTGACAGACAAATGGCGTGAGTACCATGTGGTCAACGCTGAAAGGAAAACTGCACTTTTTTTTGGAATTTTGCCTATTATCCACATTTCTTACGTGAAATTTCTGGAGTGACATTGCCTAAGAGTGCATTTGGAATACAGGAAGTGATCAAATGTTTTAGAAATTGATGTGAAACTGAGAGGGGGTAGGATTAAATAAGCTTTGCTTCTTCCTACTCTTTTTTGGAATTGTGAATTGTGATACAGTAAACTTCGGATATATCGGAAATTCGCTCACAACGGACAGATAAAAAAGAACCAATTTTTCTGTAATGCATTTCCAATAAAAATTCATTGCATATATCGGATTTTTTTATAACGGATTTCGCCTATTTCGGACAAAATCTCCAGTCCCGTTCCAATGCATTTCCATTAAATTTCCCTCGCATATATCGGATGGCCGCATCGTGGCGCTCCGATTCGCCGAATCGTGACAGGCCGCTGTACGACGTCATTTGCAGCGTTTGCAGCGTTGCCTGCGCGTCCAGGTACATTGGAAACATAGTCAAGGAAGTGCCTTTTTATAACGGATAAAATCCGATTTACGCATATACCGGATATAAATCTGATATATGCGTAAAACGGGCATACAACGGATTTCACTTATATCGGACAAAACCAGTGGGAACAATTGAATCCGATATATCCGAGGTTTACTGTATATGATGCATTCCAGTGTCCTTTTAGGCATGCTCAAAATTGGTTGTTGGTTCCAGCTTTAATAAAACTATCCATGTCGCTTTGATTTCCATTGTTCGCTCGGGACAAAGAAACCTAACAAGCTAATCGATCAAGGAGCTCATCTCCATTCTGAGGGAGGCAGCGGACATTTAGTTTGAATGGGCCATGTTCCGTGCCTCCATTGTGGAGGCAGCTGATCGGGGGTCGGTGCCCGTTGTGGCAGTAACGCCAGAACCCGTTGGTGGACATCATTGGTGAAAGATACCGTCAAGCTGAAGGAGGAGTCCTATCTGGCTTTTTTGTGACAATGTGACAGATACCGACTAGCTCTGACACTTGCAAAAACTCAGACATGGGAAGACTTTAGCTTAACTTTCAGACAGCTTTGAAAAGATCCTGGACCACAGTCCATCACATTCCTTAAGACCCTGGATGCTGTTGGGATGTCTTGGTTGACACACGTTTTTCATCTCTCATTCAAGCAAGTTTCGTCATTTCATGCTCAATAACTAGGTAGGACAGCTTAAGATCCAAATATTTATCACCTCAGGTTGAGCGCCCCAACCTGAAGATGTTTGCTAAATAGCAGTTGATGTTTGCTAAATACAAGGATGAAGAGTCTTGAACCAGTCATGATGTGCTATATATATCACTATATTGACACTTACTATGGTACCCATTATGTCATTGGACGGTCATATCACCTCGTACTTCGGTACGAGGTGCAATATTTAAAAAAAAAAACAAAACTTGAACTGTATTATGGAAAGCAGGAAGTGAACAAATGTAACAGTTACTGATTGTAAAAGTACCAGATGGAGGGGTAGGATTTAATAAGCTTTGCTTCTTCCTAGGCGGCACGGCGGTCGAGTGGCGGTCTCACAGCTAGGAGACCAGGGTTCAATTCCACCCTCGGCCATCTCTATGTGGAGTTTGCATGTTCTTCCCGTGCATGCGTGGGTTTTCTCCGGGTACTCCGGTTTGCTCCCACATTCCAAAAACATGCTAGGTTAATTGGCGACTCCAAATTGTCCATAGGTATGAATGTGAGTGTGAATGGTTGTTTGTCTATATGTGCCCTGTGATTGGCTGGCGACCAATCCAGGGTGTACCCCGCCTCTCGACAACTCCTTTTGGACATGTGGAACTGTGAACTGATTATGTGATGCACTCAATTGTAATCTGATGCATGTTCAAATGAAATAAAACCATTACCATTACCATTACCATTACCAAGACACAACTGAACTGAAGATATAAGGCTGAAGCTACAACAAAAGTAGAGCAACAATATTAATCTGTGATCATGACATTGGATGCCACAATGGGCCTCTAATAGTCTGCAGACTTGTGCAAATTTATGTCTTATGTCTTCCACCAGAATTTAGCAAAGCATAGTAGTATTTAACATATATTATACTATCCATAATTCAATCGCGTACCACTATTTGTCCACAGGTCAAAATCAATCTCAAAATCAAAGTATTTAAAAATGTGCATCCATTCAGGTATCCTACCTCTTTGGTGGGGATAAAATAAAAAACACATATAAAACCCCCTGAAGGAACTATGCCAGACAGACATGGGCTATTTAACTTGTACCAGACATTGCTATATACACTCCCCAGCGTCCATGAAAGCAGCGGTTTGACTGTGTCACTCTGCGCCACACAAGCCTGCGGAGTGTAAACAATCCAATAATGCATGAAAAATCACTTTCTTCTCGTTTTATTTGTGTACACTCTCTAAAAATTGTTAGGTGGCTTTTTGGTAATCTCAGAATGAGATTTTAACGTTGCCTTTTATGAGAGCTCATTGTTTTGCCAGAATGATGCAAAAATAAACATGGTTGGCTCGAAGCTGTTGAGCAATTTCTTTAACCCAGTTTTGTCACATGTTTGGATGAATAATGGGATGCACTGGAATGTTTTCTGAAGAAGATTACATTTTATTGTCTTGGACAGCCTAAGCAATATTTGTGAATGTCAACAACTCTCTTTCTCTTTGTTATGTAATATGAAAAAGTTATTTGAAAGTTGGAGGGCATTGAGGACGCAATCTGCGGGGGTAGGGAGTGGTACAAAATTAACTTTTTGTGCTACAAAACGACAACATATGATGACAAGGCATAAAAGTGGGAACTAAATACATAGATTAATAACACAACAAGGCACACCTGGACTAGACACGAGAAGGGGGAAAGGGCTAACTGGAAGAAACCCAAGGATCAGGGAAAGACATGGGAGATAACATATCAGCATCAATATCATTTTGATAGAACGCTGACTTGTATTATTCATTCATTCATTCATTTTCTACCGCTTATCCTCACAAGGGTCGCGGGGGTGCTGGAGCCTATCCCAGCTGTCTTCAAGCAAGAGGCGGGGTAAACCCTGGACTGGTGGCCAGCCAATCACAGGGCACATATAGACAAACAACCATTCACACTCACATTCATACCTATGGACAATTTGGAGTCGCCAATTAACCTAGCATGTTTTTGGAATGTGGGGGGAAACCGGAGTACCCGGAGAAAACCCGGAGAACATGCAAACTCCACACAAAAATGGCCAAGGGTGGAATTGAACTGCGTGCTAACCACTCATGCAGCCAAAATTTAATTAGTAGATTGCAATATTTCATTTCATTATTTCATTGCACCTATTTACATATTATTTAATTTGTCAAAAATATATTTTTTTACTGAAATCAACAAATTAATGAAAAAAATAAAAAATCATTCAAGTATCTCAAAAAATATGATTTATGGTAATGGTAATGGTAATGGTAATGGTTTTATTTAATTTGAACATGCATCAGATTACAATTGAGTGCATCCCATAATCAGTTCCCAGTTCCACATGTCCAAAAGGAGTAGGAAGAAGCAAAGCTTATTAAATCCTACCCCTCCATCTGGTACTTTTACAATCAGTAACTGTTACATTTGTTCACTTCCTGCTTTCCATAATACAGTTTAGGGCTTGTTTGTTTTTTTTTTTTAAATAATGCAACTCCTACCGAAGTACAAGGTGATATGAGCATCCAATGACATAATGTGTACCATAGTAAGTGTCAATATAGTGATATATATAGCACATCATGACTGGTTCAAGACTCTTCATCCTTGTATTTAGCAAATTTATTTTATTTATTGATTAATTAATTTATTTATTTTTTACATTTACATCCTTGTATTTAGCAAATTTCTTTTATTTATTCTTTTTTTTTATTAATTTTTTTTTAGTTTTTAATTTTTTTTTTTACATTTTTTTTTTTGGTCCCGTACCAAAGTACAAGGTGATATGAGCATCCAATGACATAATGGGTACCATAGTAAGTGTCAATATAATGATATATATAGCACATCATGACTGGTTCAAGACTCTTCATCCTTGTATTTAGCAAACATCAACTGCTTGTATTGTTTCTTGAATTGGCTCATTGTTGTGCATTGTTTGAGTTCCTTACTTAATCCATTCCAGAGTTTGATTCCATTTATAAATTATTTGTAATCATATCGGTATTTGCAATATTGGCCTTGTATTTACTTGGCATCAGATTGACAACAAAACAAAACCAACCCTACTCTAAAGTGAAAAGATGAGAAGTGAAAAAAAAAAAACAGATGAGTCACAAAGACATTTCTGGTGAGGAAAGTGTGAGTCTAGTCAGTCAACATAATGTGAGAGCGAATGATAAGCATTTGAGTTTTATGGCTAAAGTAGTTGCTGGGAGATATTTACCAGGAAACGCTTGAAAACATTCTTGGTACAGTATTTCAGCAATGTGTGAAATGCCCTCACGAACACACACGGCCAACTCTACCAACAATGATAAAGGTTACCAGGTTCCTGAAATAAATATCGCATAAACGCCCAACACAGAGACCAGAGAGGCTCATAATTTTGTTAAATGAGCAGTCATAAACAATATTACATACAAGAGAACAGACACTGACGTGCAACACACACTTAGGTGTCCTAGTCAGAGACCAAATGAGACAAGACCTATCACGTCTCCTCTCAGTGAAAGCAGACAGTGTTGACTCACTAAAGTCTAGGGGCTCTTTGCCTGCGTCCCACCACAGCTATGCACTCGTCTGACCAGAGCCTCAGAGCAAGGCTGTGCAGACTTACACTTGTCCACAGAAGCACGCAAAACAGGTCGGAGATGCACAGTGACACTTTTCCCCCCAGGTTTGGGAGCAGGTAAACATGTAGTTTGGGCCTTTTATTAGGTGAGTTGGTTTCAAATCTGGGGCGGCACGGTGGTCGAGTGGTTAGCGCGCAGACCTCACAGCTAGGAGACCAGGGTTCGATTCCACCATCGGCCAACTCCGGTTTCCTCCCACATTCCAAAAACATGCTAGGTTAATTGGCGAGTCCAAATTGTCCATAGGTATGAATGTGAGTGTGAATGGTTGTTTGTCTATATGTGCCCTGTGATTGGCTGGCCACCAGTCCAGAGTGTAACCCACCTCTCGCCCGGAGACAGCTGGGATAGGCTCCAGCACCCTCGTGAGGAAAAGCAGTAGAAAATGAACGAGTTTCAAACCCGCTGCTTCCATTGTATGTGGAGTATGTCGACAGCGTGGACTTCTCTCCACAACTCTCCAACAATGTGACCATCAAGTGTGAAAACCACACACTTATGTCCACATATCCGCTCTTGGGCTCGTATTTTCAGGGGGCGGCAGTTGTTCATGTGTGGAAATTGGCTTTGGTTGCTACCAGCTACCAACCGAGCGAGCGACCGAAACCTGAACGTCACTAGGGTGTGACGTTGTTTCCCACAGGACTGCAAACTATCTGTGGTGTTGAGCGCCATCGTCTTTGCGTAATTGGCCATGACGCACAACTCAGTGTTTGTTTATGGACAAGTAACACCAAATTTTGGTTTGTACCATAGGAAATGTGGGACATTAGCTCATGTTTTTAAAACTTATGTAACAACAGAACACAGAGTTATTGACTTAGGGCAGGGGTTCTCCCCCTGATTTTAACTACTATTGAAAAACTGATAATATCTATTTATTCATCCGGACAGACTGAACTTGAAACTGACACCTGCAAATGCAACAGAATGGAGAGCAGTGAAGCATACGAGCATATTTTAGGGTCAAAATATATGTAGCGTAGGTCATATTCATATTGAGTAAGGATCTTAAACAATGCACAACGATGAGCCAATTCAAGAAACAATACAAGCAGTTGATGTTTGCTAAATACAAGGATGAAGAGTCTTGAACCAGTCATGATGTGCTATATATATCACTATATTGACACTTACTATGGTACCCATTATTTCATTGGATAGTCATATCACCTTGTACTTTGGTACGGGACCAAAAAAAAATGTAAAAAAAAATTTTTTAACTAAAAAAAAAATAATAATAAAAAAAATTTATAAATAAAAGAAATTTGCTAAATACAAGGATGTAAATGTAAAAAAATAAAAACTAAAAAAAAATAAATTAATAAATAAAATAAATTTGCTAAATACAAGGATGAAGAGTCTTGAACCAGTCATGATGTGCTATATATATCACTATATTGACACTTACTATGGTACCCATTATGTCATTGGATGGATATATCACCTCGTACTTCGGTATGAGGTGCATTTTTTAAAAAACAAAAAACAAAAAAAAAACTTAAACTGTATTATGGAAAGCAGGAAGTGAACAAATGTAACAGTTACTGATTGTAAAAGTACCAGATGGAGGGGTAGGATTTAATAAGCTTTGCTTCTTCCTACTCCTTTTGGACATGTGGAACTGGGAACTGATTATGTGATGCATTCAATTGTAATCTGATGCATGTTCAAATGAAATTAAACCATGACCATATTCATACATTTTGGCAGGTCTGCACTAATATTGAAAGTCCTCACACCCCTCCTGATTAAGGTGCGGGCCCATGGCACAGTACAATTGGTCAAGTGTGCGTACGCCTTAAATTGGACACTACGCAAACCATAAGGAATAAGTGCCAAGTTAACATTATGTGCAGATGTCACAACTACCCAAAACCACTGTTTGAATAGAGGGCATTCTGGGTTGCTACCGTGATTGATTACCTGTTGCATCCACACAAACACACGCTCCCGAGGACACAACAGGCAGCCCACATTACCTGCTGTGCGTATAACCGCACATGCTCAGTCGCCCACAGTTAGGCAGACAGTTAGGGAAGCACATAACCGGTGTCTCACCACAAGCACACACACAAACACAAGACAAACCCAGGCATAGATTCACAGCTCTGCAGCATATGCACCCCATCATTCCACATAATGACTATTTGTATGTCTTGTGCTGAAAGGCACCTGATTTAGGCATTGCTGATTTAAGATGATAAAAGAGACACCACCTCGGTTCCACTTTGGTTTGTTTCAGGGAGATTTGACTTGGTTCACAGACCAAATCAAATGAAGTTTTAAACACAACTCATAAGGCTGCCTTCTTTGTGCAACACTGCCATCTGCAGACCATTCAGGAGAATACATTTCAAACTTCATTTTTTTGTGTGTTACATAACAATCGTTAACTAAAGAAACACTCCGGATTTGTTTGACATGGAAAAGAAGACAGTACCCTGCCAAGATGTAATTACTGTATTTTAGAATAAGCCGGAGAAAATGAATGAATGGACTTTATTTACCTAAATGCTTGGTTTCCTCCCACAGACATATGCATAAACTAGGCCAACTATGTGAATTCTAAAAAATGTTTGGATTTGTTTGTGCTGTGATGAGTGAGCACTGCAAAAGTGACCAGTCAGCATCTTCGAATGGTATGAACCATATATAAATAGACCTCACTAGAAAATAAAGGAAACCAATAAACTTTATCTGGATCGCACCTAACACATTATGTGACCTACTCATAGTACTAGTTGTGTAGTTGTATTCTAATGAAAGTTAGATAAAAGCAAGCTAAATTAGACATAAAAATGCACCGTAGTTCTACAAAAGGCAATTTAGGTAACAAAAGTATTTCCGCTAACCAGTTATGACGTCATTCTTATGTGACAGCAGCAATGTTGTGCAAACACAGTGACGTCATCAGCCACCGACGCACACGGACAGCCGCTGACATTTTTCAATGACAGTTTACGTTCATCTTACTTGACTTTTTGGAAAGCTGGGGAAATTCGGTCCGAAAATCGACGACCATGCAAAGATCCGCATACGTCGCGTTACACGAGTGGTCACAAAAGGCGTTCCCAGTGATTGTACGGCAGAGAGCGAAAAGCAGAGGTGAGCAAGAGTTTAGAGCTAATCATGCTAATCATGCTAAAAGAATTATCGTCCGCAAATACTGTTTATGGGGTTTACATAGTTATTTTTTATAATGTAGTATATGTAACGTGAATGCCAAATGATTATGTCGTAACAGCAACGTGAGGGAGTGAATTAACCGAGGCTACATTTAAATCCCCGTACTGATATGTACATACTTACGCTTTAACAATAGTATGCTATAGTACACAGTGTAAACAGTGTGAGTTAGATCCTTGGCGACCATTCCACGGTGTACCCCAGCAGCTGGGGTAGGCTCCAGCATATCCCCGCGACCATAGTGAGGATAAGCAGCATAGACAATGGATGGATGGCTGGAGTTAGATCCTCTTCTTCCACTACACAAACAAATGGCAATGATTGAGGTTGTGAGTGTCCATCCTGCACACTCATTTGGGGCATGCTGAGTGCAACATCCACACTCAATGCACTTAAAATACCAGATCTAAGTGTGGAAGTGCGTAACAGCTTAGAGCAGTTGAGACACATAAATTAAGTTTTGTTTGTGGATGGGTGTACTTTTGTCTACGAAGGCCTAAAGGTGCTTGAAAGAGGTACTGAAAAGCTGCTTTCTTATGTGTGGGTGACTGCAGCATCCCCATGGAGCTCACGTTGCTACAGTGTGGTCCCGCCAGCACTTGACAGCGAGGAGAAGGAGATGCTTGATCGCATCCTGCGCGTCGACCATGCGGGTGAATATGGTGCAAGTCGAATCTACGCCGGACAGATGGCAGTGCTGGGGAGGTCTAGTACTGGCCCTCTCATTCAGGTACGAGCAAAGCTTGTCTCTGCTGGGCTGAACAGGACTCTGACGTGCGATCATGAAGTAGTCCAGCCTTTTGAAACCTGTTGGTGATAGCGTATTTTTGGACACTGCTTCACACTGTCGAGATCCACTGGCAAACTTGAGCAAAATACGCTAGATTGATTGTCTGCATCATATGTATTTCTTCATGTGTTGTCCACGATGAGCACAAAATTCTGAAGTATGAATTAGCCACGTCACTGTTAAAGCCACACATGGAATACAGCAGGGGTGCTCATTAAGTCGATCGCGAGCTACCGGTCGATCGCGGAGGTGGTACTGGTCGATCGCTGGTCGATCGCGGCGTGACATTAAAAAAATATCATCCCAGCATCAATGCCGTCACTTGATTGATATACAGGGCAGCCATTCAGATGACAACTGACTGTTGCCCTTCGGGCGACCAATCAAATCAAACAACGTCTCTAAGTGCAGCAGAACTTACGATGTCAGCCTATCATCCAGCCCCGTTACTTGATTGACATACAGGACAACCAATCAGATGACAACTGAATTTTGACCTTTAGGTCACCGCTCATGCGTAACCAACGATGCAAAGTGCTAAGCTAGTCGGCGAATTGCGAGATTTTAAAGCCCTTGCTAAAGTTTATGGTCACTAAAATGAGTGAAGGAGCTGGACCAAGTAAAAAGGCAAAAACTGGACCAAGTAAAAAGGCAAAAAACATATCACTTCCATACGGATATGGAATATTATACGGATATTGTGATACGGATATTATCCATGACTGATAAACATTTGGAAGTGTGCTTGAGGCTGGCTATCAGCAGCTACTGTCCGGACTATGCATCCCTGGCTGGTTCAATTCAGTGCAAGTCATCAAAGTAAACTCAGGTAATTACAAAAAATGTTAATAGTTAATTATGTGTGTTTTGCAATATTGGCTCAGTTGGTTATGTAAGGTACATCAACATACATTGTACGTACAAATAATCCTCAATACATTTGAAAATAAATAGATGTTTTGCATTTTTGTAGTGGGTAGATCATTTTGACTCGGTCATTTTAAAAGTAGCTCGCATGCTGAAAAAGTGTGAGCACCCCTGGACTACAGCATCAGAATGGGACAGGAGTTATAGTGTGAATGTGAAAGCTTCTTCAGTAAATGTTCTTGAAAGGTCATTGGCCAAAAAATGTGTTCACCCTGTCCATTTTCTTTCTTTAAATTCAAATTTTGAGTTGCTCTTTATTTTTAATTGCAGGAAATGTGGGATCAAGAGAAAAAACACCTCGAGAAGTTTAACGAAATACTTGCAGAGAGCAGAGTCCGGCCCACGGCACTGCTGCCCCTCTGGAATGTTGCAGGCTATTTATTAGGTTGGTGTGAAAATAGCAATATGTTATTTTAGTGTAAAGTTTTATTTATGAAGTCTGTATGTGACCAAATGCTAAACTGTGTTTGATCACATATCAAAGTTGTAAAATATAACTTAATAATTATTTGTTTCCCCCCGCAGTTGCTTTTAGGACACTTGTCAGGTGTTGTGTTCTTGAATTTGAAAGGTATTTGTCATGCCATCACTGTCCAAAAGGGGCATCTACTGCATTGCTGGGCAAAGAGGGGGCCATGGCCTGCACAGTGGCGGTGGAGGAGAGCATCTCTGAACATTACAACAGCCAGATAAGAGCTCTGATGGAAAAGGACCCAGAGAGATACACGGAACTATTAAAGGTGATTGCTCTCTTTTGGTGATGGTTCAATATGATCATATTTATATTCATAATTTGTATGTGTGAAAATATTTAGGTCATAAAGGAATTCCGAGATGATGAGATGGACCATCATGATACAGGATTAGAACATGATGCTGAATCAGTAAGTAACAACAATTTTATGCCACAATACAGTGTGCAATACACATTTTTTCCTCCTGATTTAGGTACCTGGATACTGGCTACTTAAAAACGCCATCCAGCTGGGGTGCAAAGCTGCCATATTTGTTTCTCAACGTGTCTAATTGTATATAAAAAATAATAAACATGTTTGTTTTAATACCTTGACTGACTTGGAATAAGTTGTGTATTCTACGCATTTGTGGTTATCAGGCTAGTACAGGGGTGGGCAAACTACGGCCCGGGGGCCACATCCGGCCCGCCAAGTGTTTGAATACGGCCCGTCCGTTCTTTCCAAAGTATTTCATTTAAACTCAACATACGAACTGGCATCATGGCTTGAGCCAACCTTTTGATGGTTTTATCAATTTTGTTATTTGATGTGGTCTGTTGTTTACAAAGTGCTCCTGAAAAAAGGGACACAATAATAATAATAATAATAATAATAATAATAATAATAATAATAATAATAATAATAATAATAATAATAATAATAATAATAATAATAATAATAATAATAAAATTTAAAATATTTAAATATAAAATATTTAAATATAAAATATTTAAATATAAATATAAAATAATAAATAATAATAGCAGATTGCGTGACACTTTTACAGATACAATAATACCAGGTGGACTGTTACGTGTAAAATATATAGTCCCCCCCCCCCCCCCCCCCGTTTTGTTAAGTCAATGCGGCCCGCGAGTCAAAAAGTTTGCCCACCCCTGGTCTAGTATGTAACCGAGTGGTACAAGACATTAAGTACATGGTCCACAATCCTTATGTAAGAACACTACACATGTCTTTCTGTTTTTTGTGCATTCTACAGATATAAAAACTGATAAAAAAAAAAAAGAGACAGCTCATTACAGCACGAAATGGGACACACCTGTATGCTGCCTACAAAGACTTATTAAAAAAACAAGGTTGGATGATTTTATATACATGCTGTGACCATGTAGTAACAGGTTCATTTATGATAACATGTAATACTTATAGTATTTTGCCATATTTTGGTCCTTCTAAGCATTTCCGGATCTTCCTTCCTTGGTTCCTTCCTTCTCTATAGGCTTTGATCTATTTTGTGTTGCATGAAGTCATGCTGGTTATTTCAGCTGACGTGGTTTGAACATCAGACCTGACCTAAAGGGTCAACATGTAGTATGGCGCCAATTTCCTAAAAATAACTTACTCTTTACTGTCCATCTTTAAGTAACACAAATACTGGCTTGTCGTGTCTTGTGATGACATTATGAGACAATTTTAGTGCACTCAAAGTCTTTTATTGCATTTTTTAGATGAAAATAATTTGTAAAAAATGGCAAATGGCACCCAGGCCACACTTTGGACACCACTGATGTATTGTCTCTGGTCATGATTTAGAAACCAAAGTACCTGTATAGTACATCTTCATTTGAAGAACTGACACTTAGTGACTTCGTGATGACTGCAAATACTATATAAATCAGTATAGATAGATACTTTATTCATCTCCAAGAGAAATTCACAGTATATTTTATATATATATGGTATTCATTGTGTGTGTGTAAGAATTGTCAACATTCCTTTTTTTTTTTTTTTAGAATTACTTTCAAAGGAATTTTCTGAAATGGAGAAATGGTCAACAGGGAATTGAAAAGTAGTAATAAAACTCACTAAACTGGGGCAGTCTAGGACATCCGTGAATAATTGTGCCTATAAATTTTCTGCTTCAGCAAAATAGTGCAAAGCGCATAAGTTATGAAATCTTTTCGGATACAGGTATAATGCCCATTGGCTTCAGCATCTGGCAGACTGTTTATAGTAACTAATAGGGAGCATCAAGTTCATCTTCCAAGCACTGATTTATATGTGATATATTATTTTATATGTCTGGCAACTTTCATTCTTTGTGAATAGACTTTTATATATACAAGGTTTGATTTCATTGTAGCGCTCTTGAAATGATTCTTTTATAACAATGGTGTTTTTCCTTCTGTCGTAAAATAAAGATTATTTTTAAACATTTGAGCTATAATGTCAGCAAAGCACAATGTATACTGTAGATGGAGTATATTCTTTGTTTGAATTTTATTAAATTAACCATTACACATATTTTGAGTCTACACAAGAGGGGCAAAAAGTAAGATTCAGAATGGCTCTAATTTTTTTTCTATACCGCTTTCCTCATTAGCGTCGTTAGGGTATGCTGGGGCTTATTAGAGTCGCCAATTAACCTAACATGCATGTTTCTGGAATGTGGAGCGGAGATTCGAACCCAGGTCTTCCCGATCTCCTGACTGTGTGGCCAACATGCTAACCACTCGGGCACTGCGTGGCCACACGGCATCAGGTCGTTTGTATGATTTTTTTTCCTGCATTGGATTATACAAACAAGCGGTATTAATCTGATCATCCAACTATTCGTTTTTGTGATTGTGAAATATCAGTTGCATTAAAAAATTCTCAACAAATTACATTAATTTTTTAAGACGTACTTTTAAATAGAGATTCATTTTAAAAAGTGTTTTTTTATGTTGGTTTATTGCAAACTACATTATAAAAGTTGACGAAATTCATTCATTCATATTCTACCGCTTATCCTCACAATGGTCGCGGGGGTGCTGGAGCCTATCCCAGCTGTCTTGGGGCGAGAGGTGGGGTACACCCTGGACTGGTCGCCAGCCAATCACAGGGCACATATAGACAAACAACCATTCACACTCACATTCATACCTATGGACAATTTGGAGTCGCTAATTAACCTAGCATGTTTTTGGAATGTGGGGGTGCTGGAGCCTATCCCAGCTGTCTTGGGGCGAGAGGCGGGGCACACCCTGGACTGGTCGGCAGCCAATCACAGGGCACATATACACAAACAACCATTCACACTCACGTTCATACCTATGGACAATTTGGAGTCGCCAACGAACCAATTAAAAACATGTTTTTGGAATGTGGGAGGAAACCGGAATACCCGGAGAAAATGCACGAGGAGAACACTCCATATATTACATTTATGAAATCCTTTCTTCATACAATTTAAAATCGTAAATGGGTTCTTATTCATGTTTATGTAACACGAATGCTAACCTGCCAATGGGTCATTCCATGTCATTTCAACCAATTTGCCCACCACCCCCTTTTTCTTCCTTTTGGGTTATCCAGGTCAACTATTCATATACAGCAGCAAGGGCCTCAAAACATCCACACTCAGCCAGGCATTTCTATGAATAGTAAACAGTAAACATTTTTACCGCCTGCAGTAGTCATACCTGGTACATGATGTCATTGCATGCTTCAGGTGATGGATAACAAAACTGCAATATTTGGTCACATGCCACATTTAACATAACTTTTACCATTCTTAAAGACTGTCAAACACAGAGAGAGGAGGGGGAAGGACGGAAGAGCCACATTGTTTGACTCAGTGACTAGAAACTCTAAAACAAGCACCCCTCTAGTCTGTGCACAGATCGCGAGATGCTTTCACTGACACCTCGAACATCACATTAGCGTCTTTATTATTCGTGCATGTATGGTCTGAATCAGGGGTCACCCATAATGTGCCTTCTTGCAACAGGTCGCTCCGAAAACCACATGAGTCTCCCGCCAGCTTATTCTAAAAATAGTCCAAATAGCAGCACTTACCTGCGAGCTGCATGACATTTTTTCCCTTTGTTATTCTTGTTTAAATCACAATTACATGTAAACAGGGAATGACACTATATTTGAAAAATACTTTAAACATTTATACAAAGATTGTTTTACAAGTGTCCATAATCTTCTACTGCTTTAAGTTAACATGTGATTAAATGCAGCTCCCATTTACGACACTCGACGGGCACCTGAATGCACCAGGGGAATCCCGCAGGTGTCAGAGTTGACTTAACATTTCATGTTTGGCTAACAGCATGGACTTAAAAACGTGAATAACTTGGTTATTTCGTATTCTAATTTATCCACTCTTGTTAGAAACAATAGTTAGATAATAATAATAGACATTATCAATGAGCACTTTGTCGTTAGCTTCATGCATGCGTATACCATTTGAGTGGATTTCAATGGTGGGAAGACATGAATACTGTAAGACATGATCACCGATGTGTTCCTGTTTAAGGTAAAAAGCAGTTCCTTTGTTTTTTATGTTGTGGACAGCGCATTTACAGTGTATTTGTGCCACCACAATGCATCAATCTATTGTAATAGCGGTTTTGTATATTGCGCTATTTAAATTGAGAAGTGGTTGTACACTCATATTACTCATTATAATAAACCAAAGGCTAAATTTAAGCCATTTAAGATGTAAATTAGGGCGTATACTGCGAAGCGAGGTGTGTTCAGTGTACGACTGTGCTTGCCTGCTCAATGAGGGTGGCTGTCTTTTAAAGTGGCTATATCACCATGCTAACGTAGGCTAAACTCTAAGGTATTGTCTTAGTCCTCCCTTACCTGGTCCAAATCATAAGCATACAGTGTTTATTCATTCATTCATTCATTCATTTTCTACCGTTTTTTCCTACACCCCGGACTGGTCGCCAGCCAATCACAGGGCACATATAGACAAACAACCATTCACACTCACATTCATACCTATGGACAATTTGGAGTCGCCAATTAACCTAGCATGTTTTTGGAATGTGGGAGGAAACCGGAGTACCCGTTGAAAACCCACGCATGCACGGGGAGAACATGCAAGGGTGGAATTGAACCCTGGTCTCCTAGCAGTGAGGTCTGCGCGCTAACCACTTGCTAGCCATACAGTGTTTATTCATTCATTCATTCATTCATTTTCTACCGCTTATCCTCACAGGGTGCTGGAGCCTATCCCAGCTGTCTTTGGGTGAGAGGCGGGGTACACCCTGGACTGGTCGCCAGCCAATCACAGGGCACATATAGACAAACAACCATTCACACTCACATTCATACCTATGGACAATTTGGAGTCGCTAATTAACCTAGCATGTTTTTGGAATGTGGGAGGAAACCGGAGTACCCGGAGAAAACCCACGCATGCATGGGGAGAACATGCAAACTCCACACAGAGATGGCCGAGGGTGGAATTGAACCCTGGTCTCCTAGCAGTGAGGTCTGCGCGCTAACCACTCAACCGCCGTGCGGCCATACAGTGTTTATTCATTCATTCATTCATTCATTTTCTACCGCTTATCCTCACAGGGTGCTGGAGCCTATCCCAGCTGTCTTTGGGTGAAAGGCGGGGTACACCCTGGACTGGTGGCCAGCCAATCACAGGGCACATATAGACAAACAACCATTCACACTCACTTTCATACCTATGGACAATTTGGAGTCGCTAATTAACCTAGCATGTTTTTGGAATGTGGGAGGAAACCCGGAGAAAACCCACGCATGCACGGGGAGAACATGCAAACTCCACACAGAGATGGCCGAGGGTGGAATTGAACCCTGGTCTCCTAGCAGTGAGGTCTGCGCGCTAACCACTAGAATTAATCTTTACTAAAATCATTAATAATACCGTATATAGTTCAAGGTAAATTGAGGTAAATTTCAGAAGTGTGTATCAAAGACATGAATCGGTACCCAAGAAGTAGTTCTGGGTTTCAAAAAGGTCGTTGATCCCTGCTGGAGTACATTGTGTCCCCCCCTTGTCAGAACAGTAGCTCACTCAATTCACGGCAGACTGCAGACTGGGATATGGGATATTATAGGCCTCCAGACACCATGTAAATTCAGGAATTTCTGGTATGAGGTGAACATGCCGTTTTTTTCATCATTTTTGTGACATACGGTTAATGGAATGGAATGGAATGGCCTTTATTGTCATTATACAAGATGTACAACGAGATTGCAGAGCTTCTCCTTTCAGTGCAGTAGTCAAGTTTAAAAAACTAAATAAATAAATAAATTAAAATTAAAAAAAAATATATATATAAAAATAGAGTAAAAAAAGACAATTTAACAAGATATATACAAGATATATACAATATCATTCACAATATCATTCTCTAAATTCTGCTTCCACATGCTCCCTTCAAGTCCATAGTACATTTCTGTCGACTATATTTTCAAATGATCTATCATCAAGTGTATGTTTGTGTTTAGTATGCTTTCAAAATGAAGCTAAAGCTTCAGCTAGTGCAGGGGTGGGCAAACTACGGCCCGGGGGCCACATGCGGCCCACCAAACGTTTGAATCCGGCCCGCCAGTTGCTTTTAAGTATTTCAACTTTTAACATACCAGCTGGCAACATGACTTTCAAGTCGGATGTCTTATTCAGTAAAAAAAAAAATTAAAAAAAATCGTAGTTTGATGTGGTCTGATGTTTAAAGTGCTCCTGAAAAAAAGGAAACAAGAACATATAGCTGATAGTATGACAATTAAAATTAGACAAATAATTCAAGGCGTAAAATTATTAAAAATTATTAAAAAACTATTAAAAAACTATTAAAAAATTATTTAAAAAATATTTAAAAATTATTAAAAATTATTTAAAAAATATTAAAAAATATTATAAATTATTATAAATTATTACAAATTATTAAAAATTATTAAAACTTATTAAAACTTATTAAAAAATATTAAAAAATATTAAACATCATTAAAATTATTAAATTTATTAAAATTATAAGCATAAAATCATGTGTGTTAAATATATGTTCTGGCCCCCCGCACAATTTTGTTAACTCAATGCGGCCCATGAGTCAAAAAGTTTGCCCACCCCTGAGCGAGTGTCTATATGTATTATTTTCTCTGAATGTTACACCATAATAATATAATATAATTCCATCTATTGCTGTTATCATAATGTGTCCACAACTCAAAATGTCTTTTAATGCCTAGTTTTAAGGACAGCTTTTCGTTTCTTGTTAAGTGAACCACATTCCCCGACACTTTAGAGCTGCTTTGGAGGATTGATTGTCATTGGCATTTTGCACACCGGCTAGTACTACTCCATTTAACTCTCATGTAGTTGGACTGCATAGTCACAGGTGTGAGCCCCCGAGTGTGCAGGACGGTGGATTTTATTTTATTTTTATGGATTTTTATTTTATTGCCTATTAGGGCATTGAAATGGGTACTGTACTTGTATAAACATTTAGCCCCCTTATGGAGACTATCTATGCTGCTGCATGGAATTATTGTTAAGATAAGATTTATTGCCTTTATTAGTCCAGATTTACGGTTTTAAGACTAATTTTGTGGCGAGGCGCAGGGTGGTGACAGAGCATGCCGCATGCTGCCCATGCTGTGATTATTTGTACGCAGCCAATTTGGTAGACTGGACTGCACCAAGATGGGCGTGGCGGCGCACCAAGGGAGGTGTCCACATTTTCAGCTTGGTGCAGTGACAATTTCATGACAAACCAGCATGTCAAAAGTGTGGAGAAAATTTGCCAGTTCCGACCTGGTCTATTCGGGGCGCAGGCGAAGCGCACCCTGTGTCATGGTAAATTGGCTGAGAGGGGCACAGTTTATCAGATAGGCACCTTTAAAAACAATACAATACATACATTTCCCATCCTTCAGAGGGCGTACAGTCAACCTCTGTGAATGCCTTCTTCTTCAATCTACGATCAACATTTGCAATAAAACGAATGAAATGTCGATTAGTTCCAGCTACTCTACTGACTTTAATTACCATTGTCTATACTCGAGAAACTGATGATATTATTCATTTATCTGAACCAGGAAAATGCAACAAAATGGAGAGCAAACAAGCATATTCAAGAGTCACATGTTGAGTACTATATTTTTGTACATGTTGGTAGGTCTGCATTGAAATGAAAGCCATGTGTATATAAATGGATAAATGGAGCAAAATCATAATGTGATGAGAAAAAACTGAACTGTTCATATTAATAAAAAATAACACAAGGTATTCTTTTTAATTACAATTTTTAAAAATACATTTAACCCTTGTATTATGTTACGGGTCAATTTGACCCGTTTCAGTTTTTGTGTTAATGACCCTAGATGAGGAAAAGTCACAAAATTTCATGAAGAAAAAGAAAGGATAACCAGTACTTTGGTCAACACAAAAACTGAAACGGGTCAAATTGACCCGTAACATAATACAAGGGTTAAAAACATAAAATAACTAAAATAAGCACAAATGTGCTGGAAAGATTGAGTCAGTCAAAGCACACGTTCACTTGTGTGTATCGGAGTAAAAATATTCCAATATATTAAAAAAAAAAAAAAAAGGCAAATAGCAGCAATACCATTTCTGTTCCTGACATTCTGGTGCAAATGTGATGGATTTACTGCTTCCTCTGTCATTTTTCAGCTACTTGAGGTATCTGTTGAAAAGATTTAGCGCTGATTTCTTGGAAGATTGTCTAGACAACTGAAGGAATGAAGAAATGTTCAGTAGATCAATTTCAGTACAGTGATCCATTTGCACATAGCTCATACTGATATGTTTTTGTAGTAGCTTTGTTTTCTTTCCTGATATAGTTGAAAGTTACAGTTTTACAGTTTTTTTTTATACTTGGCCTTCCAAACATCCATCATTTTCTGTGATTGACAAGTTGGGATGGCGTGCATTTCATTGATGAGAATTTCAGAGCTCCGAGGCTCGTGGGGTTTGATCCTTTGATGTCACCCCTGCAGTCATCCAAGGGGAACGGCAGCGGATCCGTTTCAAATAGTCTTTCTCTGTCTCCAAGAATCTGTGGGATGGAGACACAGTTACAGATAAAAACCCGGATGACACAACTCAATCTGCAAGGAAAGGAATGTCACCAACGCAATAACTGTGGACATTTTTTTTCCCGTCGGGTAAAAAAACGCAAATTAGGGTGTGCTTGTAATGTCTTTCTAATATATATTTTTAGATTATTTAGCTACAATACATGAGCCAGTCAAAATATTTAAAACATGGTTGAATCACTATAACCAAAATAATAAACATACACTATACGTATATTAATTAATCTCTCTTTGACAGTCAAAATTGAGCATTGTTATTGCCTTTCTAATGGAAGTTTTTTTTTAAAATAATAGTAATACAGAAATACAACAATTATCATAAAACAATTGGAAGAATGCAAGAATGATATACAAAAGGTAAATAAACTATATACGAAAGTTATACTAAATGCCTATATACGCTAAAACAACGTGTAGAAATGATGGGCGCCAATTAGGTTATAAATGAAGAGCTTGCAACCAAAAGGCGCTAAATCCATTTTGACTGATTTCGAGAAAATCAATGATTTTTAATTACGCACATATCAATCTATTTGGTCATCAAGTCTATATTGCAAATGAAAGAGCTATCAATATAGGTCATAAAAATGCATGCTATAAAAATCCTGCACACACCATGTATTTTATATATTTTTTTTAATTCTTTTTTTTTTTTGATTTAGCGCCTTTTGGCTGAAATAAATTTGACAAAAATCATCTCATTACAAACTCTTTACATTGTATGTTTTTTTAGTACAAGTAAAATAATGTTTCTCATGAAAGTTGGAGGTGTCAAGGTAGAGACATGCCTTTTATGGCGTAAAAAAAACTTCCATGTTACAGAATACTGTAAAAACACAATTTGTGTTCTCCTGAATTGCATAACATACTGTAACTATCATATATCATACTATCACTGATACTGGCTTTCTGTATGTGCAGTGCCAATTGTATTCTTCTCTCTGATTGGTCAGATTATCAATAGATGGGAAACTTGGGCCAATCAGAATAAAGAAAGGGATTTAGCTCCTTTTGGTTGAAATCTGAAATGGAAATAGCGCCTTTTGGTTGAAAGCATACATTTCATATCACTTTTTTTTCATATTTTTTAAAATGATTTCAAGACCAAAATATGTGATTTGGATACACATGACAGAGGTCTATTAAACTCATGAAAAACATGCAACTTAGTGAAAATTGGATTTAGCGCCTTTTGGTTGCAAGCTCTTCAAATATACATATAGGTATATATTTTTGCAGGCGTTTATCCGTTTGTTTGTGTTCAAAATAACTTGAAAGGTTATGAATGGATTTGGATGAAATTTTCAGGAACTGGCGGAAACAGAATATGGAAGAACTGATTACGATATGTGACCCGGATCACCGTCTGGATCCAGGAATTTTTTTAATGTATTCTTTAACATCGCAAGATAGTACAGTAAACCTCGGATATATCGGATTCAATTGTTCCCACTGGTTTTGTCCGATTTAAGTGAAATCCGTTATATGCGTATACCGGAAAATGTCCGTTTTACGCATATATCGGATTTATATCCGGTATATGCGTAAATCGGATTTTATCCGTTATAAAAAGGCACTTCCTTGACTATGTTTCCAATGTACCTGGACTGGGCAATGAAAAGAGACGTAAGGTAATGAGAATTTAACTTTATTGGACTCTGAGCATAACAAATTGTTAATTAAGCTAGGCCCTGTTACGCCCGTCAGGCCTACGTTATTTCCAATAGTGAGGTTAAGATCTCATTCACTGCTGTGCTAGTATTATTGACGTCACTCACTTTTATATTTGTCCTAAATCTGGAGCCAGGAGAAAGACAATAGCCAGTGACATCAACAAGATTAGCATAACGATGCGGCCATCCGATATATGCGAGGGAAATTTAATGGAAATGCATTGGAACGGGACTGGAGATTTTGTCCGAAATAGGCGAAATCCGTTATAAAAAATCCGATATATCCAATGAATTTTTATTGGAAATGCATTACAGAAAAATCGGTTCTTTTTTATCTGTCCGTTGTGAGCGAATTTCCGATATATCCGAGTCCGATATATCCGAGGTTTACTGTATATATTTTTGCAGGCGTTTATCCGTTTGTTTGTGTTCAAAATAACTTGAAAGGTTATGAATGGATTTGGATGAAATTTTCAGGAACTGGCGGAAACAGAATATGGAAGAACTGATTACATTTTGGAGGTGACCCGGATCACCGTCTGGATCCAGGAATTTTTTTAATGTATTCTTTAACATCGCAAGATAGTACCATTTTTTGGCATTTGTGCGTATAATTCCACAAAAAAAATGTCAGAACACTTGGGGGAAAAAATTACAGTTTCCAACAGGTTCTCAAGACTGATCCAGATAGTGGAATAAATAAATGTAGGACTAATATTTATGGTGTAAATCAAAATATGGGGAAACTACGGCACTTGGTGGAGATCTGCACTCTGTGGGCTCTAATTTCGCAGACCAGGCCAATAGCCAGTAGACCAATTTTGTTCGTTTTATGCCAGCGCACAGTGTTCGTTTTTTGCCTATATTTCCAAATAGGCCAGCTGGCTGAGGTATTAATTGAAAATAGGAAGTGGGGTTATATACATTATATTATATTATATTTGAGTGCATAGTAAAATAGCTATTAAAACCATTAGTCTTAATGCTATGCCGTTTGAATGGTACAATTGAATGCTGTGTTGGACAGTATATGAGGTGTGTGACCTATGGGGGGGTCACATACCATGCATTGGCTATCCCGACCATGTATAGATGTTTAAATCAAAACGCTGACAATCGGAGTAGGAACGGGGGCGAGGCAGGCATGTTCTTGAGTCGTGGTGGTCAGATGGCAAAGCGCTTTGCTGTTGAAGGTGTGCAAAGGCTTCAAATATGAATACTTTTCTTTTCACCACTCATCGTCCAGTACCTCCCCTTGTTGTGTGTCGTCAGCAGGAGCTTCAGAAAAAAAAAATGGGAGGAACTCTTGACACTTGTGGTGCTACTATAAAGCTCACCGGTAATTTGCAGGCTTCATTGAAAACAACATCACCGCACATGACTGGCATCCTTCTTTGAGATTTACCTCTCCTCTCAGCGTCTCCTCAAGGCAACCTTTGAGGTACTTCACTAAGAGTATGTCCGTTTCTTATTTTTTAAGACTTCATATCCGATTGTGAAAAATAACTTCTACATTGCACGGTCCGCAGATATGAGGTTACTTGGCCACATCGTTGTTTTGCTTCTTCTGTGCAAAATCTCCAACGGGGTTACAAAAGTGAAACCCAGCAAGAAATCTACACATGCAAGCCAAGCAGGCAATGCGGTCCAGCCTTCACTCGTGCCTCAGCTCCCTGCTGGAAGTGTTTCAAACAGCAGAACAACCGGAGGTCCAGGTGGAGGCGAACCGACACAGGATAGCGCTGCTGCAGGAGCCCAAGCAGCCAAAAAACCATCAGATGAAATAAGGCTGAACTTTCTCAAGAACGCGCACGTTACATGTAATGATGGGACGCCGGCTGGGTAAGATATTTACTTTTCTTAGAAATACAATTTGAGATGTTACACCAGGCTTTAATATGACCTCACATACATTTGGGCTGCCTGCGTGTGCATGTTGAAGATTATTTGTGGTTCTACAGGTTTTACCTAAAAGAGAACAGAGGAAGCCGCAGGTGGTTGGTATTTCTGGAAGGTGAGTATTTAAAAAAAAACACTCTGGTTAATTTGGTCCCCTGGAGGTCAGCTTCTTCGGGCGTTGACACCCCCACTGGAATTTAGATGGGGATGTCATACTCTGTTTTTCTCCTTTTTTGGTTGCTGTCTGGCTTCTGTGAGAACTGTGCATTATTATTTTACATTTGTTTTAATGTTAAAAGTTCAATAAGACGGTGTTAATTTGACGCAGATTCCTAAGAAAAACTGCTAAATATGTAATCGGAATTCATAGTCTTCAAAGTAAGGGACACTTGCTTGAGCCTAGGCTGCAGGTGCATCGCCCTCTGACTCCCATTCATCACATAAGACTGATGAAGTTGCACGCGGCTCCCATTAATATTAGTCTCTGCTATTTTTAGGTGGCTGGTTCTGCTACAGCAAAGAGACCTGTGATTCCAGATACCAAAATACCCCTCGACTGATGAGCTCATCGGGTTGGCCCTTGACGAAAAGCGGTAGGATTATTGTGTTTTGTTGTACACACTGGCATATTTTAGAGGGAAGGAACTATTTCATCTCGGAATGCTTTATTTACAGGGAGTGGAATACTGTCATCCCAAGCAGCAGAGAATCCCTACTGGCATAATGCAAACATTGTGTAAGAACCTCCATGCACTCTTATACTGGGAATTGTGGGCTAATTGTGTGCACATGAGGTTTTGTAAAAACTGGACTTACTGTAAACCGAGTTAATGGCATCATCAAAAGTAATAATGTAGTACAAATGTACTAATAATGTACAGTAAACCTCGGATATATCGGATTCAATTGTTCCCACTGGTTTTGTCCGATATAAGCGAAATCCGTTATATGCGTATACCGGAAAATGTCCGTTTTACGCATATATCGGATTTATATCCGGTATATGCGTAAATCTGATTTTATCCGTTATAAAAAGGCACTTCCTTGACTATGTTTCCAATGTACCTGGACGCGCAGGCAACGCTGCAAATGACGTCGTATAGCGGCCTGTCACGATTCGGCGAATCGGAGCGCCACGATGCGGCCATCCGATATATGCGAGGGAAATTGAATGGAAATGCATTGGAACGGGACTGGAGATTTTGTCCGAAATAGGCGAAATCCGTTATAAAAAATCCGATATATGCAATGAATTTTTATTGGAAATGCATTACAGAAAAATTGGTTCTTTTTTATCTGTCCGTTGTGAGCGAATTTCCGATATATCCGAGTCCGATATATCCGAGGTTTACTGTATTACATATTTGAGGAAATGGCCATGCCAGTGTCATCCCTGTATCGCCCCGTTTAAATAGTTGGCTGTAAATTTCCAATCTTTTAATGTCACAATGGTAACGATATCCATGCTTGAGTGACAGCAGTCTACGAGAATCTTAATGAGTTTTCAACCATCTTAAGTAATAGTAGTGGTGTCCTTATATATTTTTAGAGCCATAAAGATACAGCACCGTTGGACTTTTAACATAAAATCTCCTCCTTCCTAAACTGGAAACTACAAAATTGATACACATATGGCTTTTTTGATATTCAATGTTGACGGCTTGTTGTCGCTATTTGATTGTGTTACTATATGTACATGTTTGATTTGCATTTTGTGGAGGTTTGCCCTGAAAAGTAGAGGAATGAAGATTAGCCGCAGCAAGACGGAGTACATGTGTGTGAATGAGAGGGGACCCAAGTGGAAGAGTGAGGTTACAGAGAGAAGAGATACAGAAGGTGAACTTGAGAATTTTGTTGGTCTAGAGACAGTGCCACTGAGAGAAAGACAGGAAGCAGAACTGGAGGTAGCAGAGGATGAGGATGCTGAGGTTCTCAGTGGGAGTGACCAGGATGGATAGGATCAGGAAGGAGTACATCAGAGGGATTTTATTATTATTAATTTTACCCAATTAGCAAGTTAGCATCGTACTCAGTTCCATCTGGGAGCAGCGTCGTAACTTAAACAACATGTTTGATGAGATGCTTTATCTTGACGTGTATTTTCCCTTTTATTCCAAATCATTTCCTGCATTTATTTGTACCCAGCGTCATAAGCCTTTAGCTTCATTGCTAATCCAAAGCAAAACAGGGCGGGGTAACAGGGTAGGGTAACAGTACGGGCGGGACAAAATCATGTTAATTGTGTCCGGTGTGCACACAGCTTTAAGCTGTCATTTCAACATTAAACTTTGGCATCAAGGTGGGGGCCTCAAACTAGCGTCTTGCGGGCCGCATTTGGCCCGCGGGCCGCGTGTTTGAGACCACTGGTCTAGAGACAGTGCCACTGAGGAAAAGACAGGAAGCAGAACTGGAGGTAGCGGAGATGAGGATGCTGAGGTTCTCAGTGGGAGTGACCAGGATGGATAGGATCAGGAAGGAGTACATGAGAGGGACATTACATGTTAGAGGCCTTGGAGATAAAGTCAGAGAGGCCAGACTGAGATGGTTGGGACATGTCCAGAGGAGAGATAGTGAATATATTGGTTCTCAGTGGGAGTGACCAGGATGGATAGGATCAGGAAGGAGTACATGAGAGGGACATTACATGTTAGAGGCCTTGGAGATAAAGTCAGAGAGGCCAGACTGAGATGGTTGGGACATGTCCAGAGGAGAGATAGTGAATATATTGCTTCTCAGTGGGAGTGACCAGGATGGATAGGATCAGGAAGGAGTACATCAGAGGGACATTACATGTTCGAGGCCTTGGAGATAAAGTCAGAGAGGCCAGACTGAGATGGTTGGGACATGTCCAGAGGAGAGAGGAGGTTTATGGATGTAGTGAAGGAGGACATGAGGGTAGTTGGTGTTAGAGAGACAGATGCAGAAGACAGGGTCGGATGAAGGAGATTGATTTGTTGTGGCTGTTTTCTGTTTCCTGAATGGGAAAGAATATTTACATCTGTTTTTTCCCTTGTCTTGTTTGAAGACAGGAATTATTACCTTTGTACACAAGAGCTAACAAATGTGAACATGTGCTTATTTGCAGATTCATCCCATATTGCTCCAGCGATGTTTGGAGTGGCAATGGGCCTGTCCCGCCCCCAGCTCCAAAAGCACGACAACTGAGAGAAAAAGAACGCAGTAGAAACGCAAGTATGTTGTCTGTTTTAAAAAAAAAACACATTTGTTCATAATTACAGCATTTTTGTACATCATCTGCATTGACAGCTGAGAATGTTTTCCTGGGATCACTCATCATCCGAGAGGTCATCAAAGATCTCGTCCCAAAAGGAATCAAACAGGCCAAGGTTGTCATGCTCTCTGGCGAGAGGTGAGCTCATTTTGCTTCATACAGTAAACCTCGGATATATCAGATTCAATTGTTCCCACTGGTTTTGTCCGATATAAGCGAAATCCGTTATATGCGTATACCGGAAAATGTCCGTTTTACGCATATATCGGATTTATATCCGGTATATGCGTAAATCGGATTTTATCCGTTATAAAAAGGCACTTCCTTGACTATGTTTCCAATGTACCTGGACGCGCAGGCAACGCTGCAAACGCTGAAAATGACGTCGTATAGCGGCCTGTCACGATTCGGCGAATCGGAGCGCCACGATGCGGCCATCCGATATATGCGAGGGAAATTTCATGGAAATGCATTGGAACGGGACTGGAGATTTTGTCCGAAATAGGCGAAATCCGTTATAAAAAATCCGATATATGCAATGAATTTTTATTGGAAATGCATTACAGAAAAATCGTTTCTTTTTTATCTGTCCGTTGTGAGCGAATTTCCGATATATCCAAATCCGATATATCCGAGGTTTACTGTATTATAGCACTTACTTAGTTATGAAAAAAATAATGGCTTCATAATGGCATCATTACCAGGCTGCCTCTAACCGTCACAGTCCTCACAGACATCCTGTCCCTGTGACATAACAGTACAGTGACATAATGTCTCTTAAAGGACACCCTGGTTCACATTAGGGGTGGGCGATGCCTCGAATTTTGGCATCATCGAATAACCAAGTAAATACACAGAATGTATTACCGACAATGACACTTTTTTGTTAAAATTACTCAACATTAGTGAATAATTTTGTGATTGATTATGACAGGGGTCGGGAACCTTTTTGGCTAAGAGAGCCATGAAGGCCAGATATTTTAAAATGTGGATCTGTGAGAGCCATATACATTTTGAATGCAATAAAATGTGTGCTTTTTTATGTAAGACCAACAGTTTTAGATATAATGGGCTCTAATTACGTAGACCAGGCACACTACCCCACGCCAATGGGGTGTGGCCAGCACACTTTCGTGAGCAGCGCAGTGTCTAATAATAAATCAAATACTTGCTGCCATTAATGCAACTTCTGCTGCTGCACAGTTTTGAACCGTATTCAGTACACGTATTTCATTCTTTTGGCCATCTTCACCAGAAGGCTTGGTTCTGCAGCTTTAGCTATTTGACTAAAGGAGGAAAGTTTACATTTACATGTTTTTTTACATCTCAATGACCGAGGTAGACTACCGCATTACCCAGTAATAATCAAGTTTTGGTGTTTGACCTGGAAAATATCATAAGGAAAGATGGATATGGTCGGCCGTATTGCAGTAGAAAATAGATGGACGAATTAAAATGCATAAGAAAGTTTTGATTTTTAATATTATTTTTAACAGTGATTTCTGTGATGTTTACTTTAAAATGTTAGCAAAAATACATTTTTATTGTGGTAAGAAATGCTTGAGAGCCAGATAGTGTCATCAAAAGAGCCCTTCCAACTTGTGGTGCCCAAGACGAGACTTAAGACCAGGGGGGACCGAGCCTTTTCTGTGGTCGGCCCCAAACTATGGAACTCTCTGCCCTCCCAAGTAAAAAAAGGCCCCCAATATCGAAAGCTTTAAGTCTCGTCTTAAAACCCACTTTTATTCTCTGGCTTTTAACTCAGAGTGAGTCGTATGGTCCTGTGTCTTTTAGTTCTTTGTTTTTATTGTAATTGGTTCTATTTTTTATACTTTTATTGCTTTGTTTCTTGTTTTTAATATTTTAATATCTATTTTACTATTCTATTTCTTAAATGCTCTTTTAGTTTTGGATTATTACTTTTTATTTTTACTCGTCTGTGCAGCACTTTGGAAACTCTGTTTATAAAATGTGCTATATAAATAAAGTGGATTGGATTGGATTGGATTACCTGGCTCCCGAGCCATAGGTTCCCTACCTCTGGATTATGATTATGACAGTAGCGGGCGGGGCATTTAACACCTGGGGCTTTCAGCTGGGACCCCTTATGAGGATAAGCGACATCCTGTAGCCTGCACATTACAGTTGAGCGATATAAAGTTGATGTGAAAAACAGGACTGTAAAGGTCTTTTTTCACGTGTACATGAGTCTAATAATGGTTTAAAAATTACTTAATAAATGTTCCATTTATTAATAGGGAATCCTACATTGTGGAAATTCACTTACCAATTAACCGCGATAATTGAGAGATGATTCTATATCCATCTTGCTTGTATCAATCTGATATACAGTATCTTTACTTTTACCTTTACCTTGGATTGATGTCAGGTCCTGTCGTGACTCTTAAGTGGACAATCAATACCGAACTGTCATTTTGATACCCGATATAAGCAGTCGGCATCACTCTAAAAGCCTCATTGTTATTCATCCTGCAGCGCTGGGGGCACGGGAGTCTTGCTGAACATCGAGAGAGTGGCCAGTCAGCTGGAGCAGCTCGGTGCAGAGGCACAGGTCCGGGGTCTCGTGGACTCTGGATGGTTTCTTGAAAGTCAGCACCAGAGGTCACCCAACTGCCCTGAAACTGTTGCCTGTTTGCCTGCTGATGTCATCAAGCTCGGCTACAGGTAAAGATATTGTGCTGTTACGAGACAGTAGATACCCCACTTTCTGCATACTGCTATAGCTTGAGGTTGACATTGTTCTCTGATTTCAGATCGACATTTACAATAAAAGTCACTGTTGTAATTAAATTACATTATATTCGGCTCCAGAACTCGCCTCTTCTCTCTTCAATTGACATTGTTCACTCACGTTAATGCATTTGATGTGTAGATATACACACAACTAATTGAAGATGATGAATGTGAGTGTGAATGGTTGTTTGTCTATATGTGCCCTGTGATTGGCTGGCGACCAGTCCAGAGTGTACCCCGCCTCTCGCCCGAAGACAGCTGGGATAGGCTCCAGCACCCCCGCAACCCTCGTGAGGATAAGCGGTAGAAAATGAATGAATGAATGAATAATTTAAGATGATTGGTGAAAAGTTGCAGAGTCACAGTGTCGTCAGGCATTTGTATATATATAAAAAAAATTAAAAAATATTATATGTATTTATTAGCGGCACGGTGGCCGGATCTAAAGCGTAATGTTGAGCATGAAATGATAGGATTATGTGATATGTGTGCAATGGTGTATCTTCCCAGGCTGTGGAACAGCATGATACCTGAAGGCTGTCGACGTCTGCATAAGAAAGGCGAGGAATGGCGGTGTTTCTTTGGCCACAATCTGTATCCAACATTAACCTGTAAGTTTCAAAAGCAGATATTAATTATTTTATGTTTTGCAATGTATTTTACCTCTTTTATTCAACAACACCAAGATTGTTTGTGGTTTTGTGTTTCCATGTTTGTGTTCCCCTTGTTACTTGTGTGAGCTATTTACTGTTTTCCCAAATTCATTCATTCATTCATTTTCTACCGCTTTTTCCTCACGAGGGTCGCGGGGGTGCTGGAGCCTATCCCAGCTGTCTTCGGGCGTAAGGCGGGGTACACCCCCAGCCAATCACAGGGCACACATAGACAAACAACCATTCACACTCACATTCATACCTATGGACAATTTGGAGTCGCCAATTAACCTAGCATGTTTTTGGAATGTGGGAGGAAACCGAAGTACCCGGAGAAAACCCACGCATGCACGGGGAGAACATACAAACTCCACACAGAGATGCCCGAGGGTGGAGTTTTCCCAAATTCATTTTTTTTAATTTAATTTATTAGAATTCCATCTCTTACATTTGACACTTCTTTTTTTACCAGCATAGAGTGTGTGCTTGTTGGGTTAGTAAATAAAATGTCAGTTAATTAAACAAAAAAATATATTTTTAAAATTTATTGATGCAATACTTCAATGGACAATTTTGCATAGTAATTGAGAAATGGATGTAGCCCGGCTAACTTCATTGCCTTAGCGCACATTGCTACAAAATCTCAACACAAGCTGTAACACAGGAAGGAAGGAAGCTGTACTCAAAGGTACAAGTCCAGCTGCATATGTAAGATATTTTTTTTATGACATGCTTATTTTGTTTATACACTTAGACATGGGGCAAATGGTGCTCTTATTTTGACAAGTGTATTCACCCCTCCAGGATGCAGCATTACTGCAAGTGCCTCCCGTATGAAAGTCAGATGTATTTTTATTAGAAATGATAATGATGTCATACTTACAGTACATTAAATACAGTTATAAATACAGACTGTAGAAGGCCATTATGGATAATTATCAGCGACATGCCAAAAAACTGTCAGCACGTGCCAACTCGGTGTCCACTCAAATGGTAGGCAGGGCCTCAATTAAAAGACCTTAATGTTTTAATCTCTCTCTCTCTTTGCAGCCCCCCTGTTTGTTGTGCAGTGGCTGTTTGACGAGGAACTTCTGAAGGTGGAAAACATCTACTTCGGAGGACAGCACATGAGCGAGGAACAGTGGCAGTACATACAAAACCTGGGCAGGGAGATGAAGAACTCCCTGAGAGATGTCACGTATGTTGCCAATGGAAAAAAAAAATGCTTTGCAATATAATAACATTGACCAAAGTACACTAAAATAACTGAGCTTGTGTCTGATTCTTCAGAGCGGTATTTGCCCCTTCCTGCCTCTCGCATACAGCAATTACCAAAAGGTATGATTGAGTACTCGATTCCTGTAATGATGACACAGTGGACACATTTGAAGCCCTATTTACCTCAACTGTATTTCTTCTTCTAAGCATCTCCGATGATAATTGATGCCTGTCTGTTGGCACCGTCCTAGAGCAGTATCATTGATATCCAAAACTGGCCTTTTGTAATTGCTTTCCCAATACACCAAAATTAATTATTGCCTTCGTTTTCTGAAAAGACTTCAAATATGGAAAGAGAGAGGGAGAAAAAAAACCCAAACCTACATAAAGTAATTGCCCGCCCTCCCGCGTTAAACCATAACTTAACTGAGATTAATTGAGATCTATCTATCTGGAAAGGGTTATAAAGCCATTTCTAAAGTTTTGGGACTCCAGCAAACCACAGTGAGAGCCATTATCCACAAACCTGAACCTTGCCAGGATTGACCAGCTGACTAAAATGACCCCAAGAGAGCAGCAACGACTCATCCAAGAGGTCACAAAATGCCCCACAACAACATGCAAAGAACTGCAGGCCTCACTTGCCTCAGTTAAGGTCAGTTTTAATGACTCCACCATAAGAAAGACAAAACGGCCTGTTCCAAGACAAAAACCACTGCTGAACAAAAATAATGTTAAAGCTCCTCTCAAAACACATCTTGATGATTCTCGAAACTTTTGGGAAAATACTACGTGGTCTGATGTGACAAAAGTTCCACTTTGTTGGAATTTGTGTCCCATCACATCTGGCATAAAGGTAACATTACATTTCATCATACCGAGAGTAAAATATGGTGGTGGTAGTGTGATGGTTTTCAAGCTGAAACCTATGTGGGTTCTGCAGCATGACAATGATCCAAAACCACTTCTGAAGAGAAACAAAATGAAGACTTTGGATTGTCCTAGTCAAAGTCCTGACCTGAATCCTATTGAGATGCTGTGGCATGATCTTAAAAAGGCACTTTATGCTGAATTACAACAATTCTGCAAACATGAGTGGGCCAATATTCCTCCATTGAGTTGTAAAAGACTCATTGGATGTTATTGCAAACGCTTGATTGCAGTTGTTGCTGATAAGGGTGGCCTAACCACATTTTGGGACAATCACTTTTTCACACAGGGCCATGTCGGTTTGGTTTTTTCCCCCCCTTACTAATAAAAAAATTCATTTAAGAAAGACATTTTGTGTTCAGTTGTGTTGTCATTGACTAAAATTTTAATTGGATCTGAATTCACTGTGTATAGTATTGGCCTCTCTTATGTATAAAGTACACTATATGCATTTTTTATTTGCCTCCACTTATGTACCGCCTGTTGTTCCCTTAGAAACTGGATGACTTTCCAAATTAAAGGCACTTCTCTTCCACGGGCCCTGCACTGCTGGGAAAGGAGTCTGGAAGCCACTCGCAACAACAGAACTCCATCCAAAGGTTGTCCGTTCAATCTGGTGGACAGCTGCCAGGTGCCTCAGTGTAACCCCACCTGCCCCGCCTTGGTGAACGAGGCAACGCAGCAGAAGCTCACCTTACTCCAGATGCTGGCAGCCATGGGTCTTGACCTCCGGAAGCTGGGCTTGAATCCTCAAGAAGATGTCAATTTCCTGGCAGGCGTAGTCAGCAATGGCGGCTAACATTATAAGCAGAGAAGAGATGCAGAAGATTTGTTGAGGCATGTGATTCATTTTTATGTGACCGTTGAAATCGTAAAGAAAGTATTGGTTGCTCCATTATGCTTACCTGACTGTGTCTCCTAGCTTCTGGATCTGAGTGGTTTTGTTCGCTCTCTACTGGACAGTACAGTATCTGTATAGTATACAGGATCTTTAGGTCTCAAGTATTTTAAAGTTGTACAGGGTAAGCGTTTTTGAGGTGTATAGCAATGGGTAAAGACAACAACACACTTTAATATTATTTGTAATTGCAAATGGAGCGAAGCATGTTGGTAGTTAGCACTGCTTTTATAATTCCTTCCTTGTCATTTTTTAACTTAGTCAGAGATCTATTACGAGTTGACAAATTTGCATTCATATTCATTGTTGTAGGGACATAATATTGCTAAATCTAAATTTTACACATGTAGACCAACACACATTGACTAACTCATTTTTTCCCCTACTTTCCTGACCTGTTCTTTAGCCTATTAGACTATACGTACATATTCATACGCACACTTTACTGCATGTAATTTATAGGTATGATGAGTTTCCTATGGGCAAACAAGAGGATGTCTCTTTATATATGTTGTCTCTGGTGTACAGTAACTCATGAGTTAAATAATACTGACAGTAAAAAAAAACATTAAAAAAATACTGTTTCTTTCTTTAATCAAATGTCAGTGATTTATCAAGAATAAAGCATTTATGGTCATACCCGGGTCCCTGTATTGTGTGCTTCATGTGTTTTTTTTAATTTTTTTACACACTATCAAACAAACAATCATAACATAAAATAAAATGATTAAGATTTTATTTATAATTGTATTTTAGGAGGGTGAAAATTATGTGAAAAATCACATTTACTTGAATATTCGACTGTTAAAAAAACAAATGCTTGTAGTTATTCATCCCCACCGCTCAGAGGCGCTCGCTTAAATTACACATATTTGAATCCCGTGAACACTAAACCACAAATAAAGACCACAAATATTTGGAAATATGCTACATATTACATATATTTCAATTTACGGAACAACACATAGAATGATAACCTAACAGACATGTATTTAATGGTGAATTACGGTAAATTTTAACTAGAAAAGCTGTTTCTCGTATCCCATAATGCATCGCGAGCGTGTACTACTTCCTCTTTCCGCCATATTGCAGAACCGGTAAGGTGTCTTTCAATATTGTTAACCACAATCTACTCTATATCTTGTGCATCTTCTCCTTAAATGTCCCAGAGCGGTAATATTTTAGAAGCGTATCTGTATGGGAGCTCTTTTTGATCGGTATGGCGTTTTTCCACCTCTGAAGAATACCATTTTAGCGTAATTTCGCTCTGCCCAGCCCAAGCACTCCAGTACGCGCCGTAGGAACGACAAAGTCCCTGTATTGTAGACCACGTTTTTTGTTGAACACAGGCGGAGTTCCGTAAGCTATTTCGGAGCTATGGTCATTACTAAATGTTGTTTTTGATTAGACTGTTCTATGTAAATACGTGTTGGGACGGGGGCACTGAATGTCCTCGTAAAAGCTCGCTGTCGTTGGCCATCTTAAGTTGTCAATTCGCGATGGGCTGCGATGTGGTTTCTTGCTACATATCTTGTATATGTGTTCCGGGATTAAATTGCTGCCATATATTTTATAAAAGTAAATACGAAACAACTCGACTTCAGTTTGCAGTGTAACGAGCAAGCATAGTGCCCTGCATGTGGTGTTAATGTCCTATTTGGATTATGTTAAGTATTGGCTTTACCTCTAACTCGTCATTTGATGTAAAATACATGCAAAATAGTCACCAAGTCATGCAATCTAAATACACAAAGCTCAGTGAGAAACTAGAGAGAATCTGACCTTTTTTTACGTTAGGAATTAATTAAATGTAACTAACAATGTGAAATGTCACCTCTTGTGATCATAGGCATCATGGTGCGCATGAACGTTCTCGCAGATGCTCTGAAGTGCATCAACAATGCAGAGAAGCGTGGGAAACGCCAGGTCCTCATCAGACCCTGCTCCAAGGTCATTGTGCGCTTCCTAACCGTCATGATGAAGCATGGTAGGGGTCCATAATGTTTCTACTGGAAAAAAATGAAAAGTAAACCGTGTTTCAATAGTGCACTAATGTTAATATTGTTTGCAGGTTACATTGGTGAGTTTGAGATCATTGATGACCACAGAGCCGGAAAAATAGTTGTCAATCTCACAGGAAGGCTGAACAAGGTAAAGACTTGACACTTGTCTCTGAGCATTTTAATTTTAAAGTCACAATGCTGTTTAATTACTGAGTTATTATTCAGTAAAAACAGACCTCTGGGGAACAGTGTCTGTCGTATACTAACCGGTGTTCTTTGTGTGTATCTCGCAGTGTGGCGTGATCAGTCCACGTTTCGATCTCCAGCTCAAGGATCTGGAGAAGTGGCAGAATAACCTGTTGCCTTCAAGACAGTTTGGGTGAGAATCAAGATACCTGACAATCCATCTCATTACTCCATACAGTAATATGTTTACTGCACAAACGTGAAATCTGTTTTTTCCTATTGAGGTACTGTTATCCCAGACAGTTTCTTACTATTGGTGTATATCCTCCTATATCCTTATATCCCATCTAAGTCTGATGTCTTTATAGTGCGGGTCCATGACTTATTGGTCAATATACGGAATTATGATGCTATATCGAAAAATTCCAATAACATTTAACAAATAGCTCTGGCAACCAGTAATATTAGGAAAAAAAGAAACCTTCCCAGGGCTCTACATTAAAAACCAAAATGACTTGCCCATAGGGAATCCTTAAGGTGAGAACTACTTGCCCCATGTAAAATGAAGACTGCCATAATATCATGTAATTTTTTGTGGCATCACATGAGAATCTCAAATAAATAAAATAATATAATAAATAATACCTTACACATGGTAGTCGTAGTAAGCAGTGATATTTATAAGTTGTGCACCACAATGAAACAACATTGAATAGACACATTTGTGTACTAGTAAAGTGTTTTTAATCCAGAAAAAAAGCTCAATGGTCAAACAATAATTTGTGAAGCAAAGGTGAGAAAAATCCACAGAGAAATTGAACCGCTAGATTTTGTAGCTTGTGCAAAATCAGCACTTGGTATTGGATCTAATGGGTGGTGTTTCATTGTGACCACTTCAAATTGTCACAGCAATGTGATTCACTCACCTGTGCCATCATTTGATTTGCTAACCGCTAATAAAATACTTGTTTAGGAGGCACTGGTTCATCACTTTTTGCTGTTTCCTTCAGAATTAGACGATGTTGGCAGCGACGCCATGATGAATGTTTTCGTAGTCAAGCGATCGCTGATTGGTTGATCGCGAACAACGGGTGTGGGTAAAACGCGGACTGTGGATTACGGACCGCGGTCTAAAACGATTCTGATTGGTCCATTGCAAGGATTGCTTTGCAAATTACCACCGGAATTACGCAGTCTGTGTTTTGCCAACACCCAACAAGAACCGCTTAAAAAAAAAAAAACTCTTGGCAGTATGGCATGCCAAAGTGCACTTTCCCGACGGGAATATCACTGATTTACTTGCCCGAATTTTGTTTTAACTTGCCCCGAGCCATCGGTACATCGTTATTGTTGTCCAGCCCTGCTTCCAATGAGGCGATACTATGCTGTAGGTTGCTTAGCTTGAGCGAATCAAGCACCCCATTTTGCCTTCGTGTAAGATGTTGTAAGCTCCAGAAACACCTTGCGACATGGCAAAATTAACATCGACCCTCAACACAGCATTCTGAGCCACAGTTTGTACTTCTTGGTCGCCATCTTTAATATATTTTTAATTGTAGTGATGTTGTGATATTTAGTAGCCACCAACCATTTTTGTGTGCAATGACAAGCATCTATTTGGTATACTAGTAAGCATTTTGCAGTTGTGGTTTTAGAGCGGGGGTCTATCAAACTGATATTGATAGATATATGCAAGCCAAAAACATCAAATTATACCCACCTGCATTTAAATCTTCTATATTGGCATTCTGATACAATGCTAGACTCCATGCCAGCACTTCTATCCCGAAGCCGCACTGCGTGCAGAAACCATGTGATCACAACAGCAATTTTAGCAAGGACTAGGGGGATCTCAGCTGTGTAGCTGTTTTTCATTAGTCGATGTAATAAGGCCACTGACGACAACGTGGCCCAACTGGCGCCGCTCACTGCTACCGAGGCAGCTAACGCTGGCGCTATATCTATGCCTGACGGCAGCACAGCAGACGCCTGTGGTTTAAGCACGTCGAAGCCCAGTTCCGACTGCAAGGAATACAATGGAACGTGAAGTATTTACACATAGTGGCTGTACTGGACCTCCACTTTGTCTCATATTGCAGGAACGGTTTTAGCAGTTTTGAAACCGTGATATTTTGATACCTTGGTATAGCTTGAAACTGCTATCCGGCCCATACCTAATCAGAATCGGATCTGAAATGAAAAAAAGTTTTAGCAGGGCACTCTAGTATTGGTCATTTTTTGGTCATATTGGCATGATGTCAGTTGCTGTAGTAACCATGAGGGAAAGCCCTCAGGCTGAATCATAGTTTGAGGCGAAGTATCGATGTGTGTAAGTACACTTTGCACATTTCTGTTTGAAAAGTAAAATATATATGCTAGATCTACATTTGTGCTTTGTGCCTGTGGTCTTTGTTGGATCTCAGTGAATGTATCTAGTGTTCTTCTTACCTTGACTGAGAATTGTCCCAACAATTTTTTTGTAAATCCCACCTAATTCAACCGCTTGTTGGCAGAACTACACTAATGCTTTTTGTAACAGTTTGTAAGCACATTTTTAAGAATACAACTTGTGGACTTCGGGCAGCTGTATTAAATTTGTGCCCAGAATCTACTGTAGTTGACTAAGGAGCCCTTTTAAAGTGTAACTCGTGCAGCTGAATCTCAATTCCACTCCTTAACCCGGGCTCACACTGGATCCGTCCCGGCAGCGGCCCTGATCCTAATCCGGCTTTCTGCAAAGTGTCAGTGTGTTGCTCTGGCTGCGGAAGCTATGCTTGCAAGAGCAGACGTTCACGCGATAACTAACTTATGCAGGAAGTTCTTGTAAACAATAGCCATATTTGCCTGCACAGCCACGGCGTCGTAGATTTATTTATTTACCCTGGTGCTGTGAAATGTGTATACGGACTGATGAGACTCTCATACCAGAAACAAGATGGCCTTCTAATTTATTTCTTTAATTTTAAAGAACTTTGAGACAGATTTAGTTCCGCCAATACAAATAGCTCTTCAGGTGGATGTTTGTTTTAAAACATCAAAGCGGGTTTAAAAGAATGGCAGTGTGTACCTGTCATTTGTTTCTCTTTTGAGGAAAAAAATACTTTGGTCATGTAAATATTAATTGTCAAAAGTTGTATGGTTTCCTGTACTTGGAGCAGAAGAACATTTGATCTTGACATTTAAACGAGTCCTTTGCAAGGTACCAAGTTTTAAAGAAACGTCCTAAGCTGCACATTTATATTTTGAATGAATTGGTACACTTTTCAACTTACCGATGGATTCTATTTATGAAAATATCATCCATCTTCCGCTTATCCAAGGTCGGGTCGCGGGAGAAGTAGCTTAAGCAAGGAAGCCCAGACTTCCCTCCTACTTTGTCCAGCAGATCCCAAGGTGTTTCATCATTTGATATACAGTACATGCTGCGGTCATACATTGCCATGTACAGTGATAGCATGTGGTAATTGCAGTATCTTGCTATATTTTGACGTTTTAAAACACTACCAAAATTATTCCTTTGTGTATTGATATTAACTAGACACCTCGCTGACCGCTTGCCTTGGCGGCATTCATAGATGGAAGAGTAGATGCGTACCTCTCAATTTCGTGTCAGACTCAACAAGATGCTCGTGTGCCGTGCCGTCAGTATTTTTTTTACCCAAGGACTAGAGCACACGTCTTGTGCTGGAACACACAACTATCCCACGGAGAACGGACACCGTAAATGTTGCTGCCGCTGCTGCTTTAACGGAACTAGCATAAGTATATATCAATATGCCTCGAACTATTACATGTCATCAGTGTACGTATCGTATATGCTGTGATCACGCATTATCAAACCATGTGACATTGTTGGCGGGGTTTTTAGGGCTTCATGGTAGAAATGTGTATCCCAATGACAGCATTGCAAGCTGGCTGAAATTAACTTGTCTTATGGTATAATGCACCGAAAAGGGGCGAATGTATTTGTTTCACGTAAGGATTAAATTATGTGAAACATTCCCCCAAAAAGTGCAGTTTCCCTTTAAGTATAAGTCATTCTTTAGTCAAGCTTGATGTAAGTTTAGCTTAAGCAGTTCTACAAGCAATAACTGCTTGCTCAAATGGTATAAACACATTCATCCTGGAGTTCTGATATTCAACTAAAACTAATCCTGAATTCTTGGGTTCTCTCTAGATACATTGTACTGACCACCTCAGCTGGCATCATGGACCATGAAGAGGCCAGACGGAAACATACAGGAGGCAAAATCCTTGGATTCTTTTTCTAAAAATGTAAAGAACTGAAAATAAAACCAACCAGGGAAAAAAAGCTCTTGGTCCTTCTGACTTATTTTATTCAACACTTGGTACATTGATTGAACATTACCAGAATGTCTTCAATGCTTTTAAGAACCGTGGCATTCTTTGCTACATGCTTTGCTGCGAGTGTAAAGTGCTGAGGATTTCTACCCATGTCGTCTTGGACTCCATGTCCGTGTATCTAGTCATGTCTGCAAACATCCTGTGAGAGCTCTGGTGACCTATAGGAAAGCAGCTAACAGGCTGCTAATGGAACATCTTTGTCCAAATGCTCCTAGTGGGAGCACACAGACCACCTGCCTGCCGCATGGCTTCATAGCACCTCTAATCCTGATGCCTTTTTTTTTTTTTAAGGACTGGATTTGGCAAGCGTTTAAAGCACACTAGATGTTGGAGTACGCCCATCACTAAAAATCATCTTTGCTGCGGAGACATTTACACTGCGCATAGACTTAATTCAGTAGATGGAAATATGATAGAAGTGATGCTCCATCTTCCCTGAAGTACCTAAAAATACTACATCACATGCTTTTGGACACTTAACAGTGGTGTACTTCTAAAGAACCCTTACTACCAAGACACTAATGGTGGTGTACAAACTGTTCTGCAGTCTTCACCATGTCAGCCAGATCTCTTGAGATGCTTAAATGCAAACATTGCTGAGGAAGCTGTTCTCCAATTAAATAGAATGTGAAGTAAACAGTTTGGCCAGTTGGGATGGAAGGCAGCGTGCAGCAGCGCTACTAATGAATTTAATTAATTGTGATAGGCATCTCTTTTACAGCAATAAATGTGATATATTTAAAAAAAAGGATCATTAAGGGGTTATCATTTATCCTATATTTGGGCTACTGTGTTTATTCATCGATTCATTTCCGGCAGTTATTTTAACTTCTATTTTTTTCTATTATTTTATAACACTTTGTCCAAGGTGACACATTGAAAAAATAGATTGAAGTAAGCTTTAAAAAAAAAATCTCTATCCGTTTTCTATGCCGCTTATCCTGAGTTTTATTTTTTTTTAGACTAATGTAATATAAGGAAAATAACATTTCACATAAAAGTGCCCCTTGCATCATTCTTTTATTTTTCAATATGTGGCCCTCGGTGGAGATAATTTGACCGCGCTGGTTTAAGGTGACTTCTGAATGTAGTTTCCTAAACCTACCACAGGGTGGCAGCAGCGCTACGTATCAAGGCCCGCATTCAATTCAGGCCAAGCAGTTTGGCAAGCAGGAAGACTAATTATGATTGATTCTCAGATAACACAGTTCTTATTGGAATGGCAGCAAAGGTCTGAAACGTGGATCCAGTCCACACCTCTTTCAATGCCATAAATCACTAATGAGAGAGGAACCCCAAAGAGTGAAGAAAAGCGGATCGGCAAAAGTCAAGGCGGGCAGCAAGTCGGTTTTGGGCTTGAAATATTCATGATTACTTAATAACAGGCCGGGTAAGAATGTATTAAACACATTTTACTGTGGCAGGCGCTTTTTAAGAGTTGGTTCCTGCAATGACACATTATTTTCCAAGTGGACAGCATTTAATCCTTGTTCAATTTCAGCTGTGAACAAAAAGACGTGGAAGATAATAGTACTGAGAAGACATTATTAGACTACAGTATGGTATAGTATAGATCCAAACCCAAGTAAATACAGGACCAGTATTGTCTTGAAAAGGGTCGCTAGGGTATGCTGGAGCCTATCCCAGCTGACTTTGGGCAAGAGGTGAGGTACACCCACATACGCAATATAACACATATTAATTCATTCATTTTCTACTGCTTTTCCTCATGAAGGTCGCGGGGTATGCTAGAGCCTATCCCAGCTGACTTTGGGCAAGAGGCGATGTACACCCACATATGCAATATAACACATATTAATTCATTCATTTTCTACTGCTTTTCCTCATGAAGGTCGCGGGGGATGCTGGAGCCTATCCCAGCAGACTTTGGGCGAGAGGCGAGGTACACCCACATACGCAATATAACACATTCATTCGTTTTCTACCGCTTTTCCTCACGAGGGTCGCTAGGGTATGCTGGAGCCTATCCCAGCTGTCTTCGGGCGAGAGGCGAGGTACACCCACATACGCAATATAACACATATTCATTAATTCATTTTCTACCGCTTTTCCTCACAAAGGTCGCGGGGGTGCTGGAGCCTATCCCAGCTGACTTTGGGTAAGAGGCGAGGTACACCCACATACGCAATATAACACATATTAATTCATACATTTTCTACCGCTTTTCCTCATGAAGGTCGCGGGGGTGCTGGAGCCTATCCCAGCGGACTTTGGGCGAGAGGCGAGGTACACCCACATACGCAATATAACACATTCATTTGTTTTCTACCGCTTTTCCTCACGAGGGTCGCTAGGGTATGCTGGAGCCTATCCCAGCTGACTTTGGGCAAGAGGCGATGTACACCCACATACGCAATATAACACATATTAATTAATTCATTTTCTACTGCTTTTCCTCACGAAGGTCGCGGGGGATGCTGGAGCCTATCCCAGCTGACTTTGGGCAAGAGGCGAGGTACACCCACATACGCAATATAACACATATTCATTCATTCATTTTCTACCGCTTTTCCTCATGAAGGTCGCGGGTGTGCTGGAGCCTATCCCAGCTGTCTTCGGGCGAGAGGCGAGGTACATCCACATAAGCAACACAACACATATTCATTCATTCATTCATTCATTTTCTACCGCTTTTTCCTCACAAGGGTCGCGGGGTATGCTAGAGCCTATCCCAGCTGACTTTGGGCAAGAGGCGATGTACACCCGCATATGCAATATAACACATATTAATTCATTCATTTTCTACTGCTTTTCCTCATGAAGGTCGCGGGGGATGCTGGAGCCTATCCCAGCAGACTTTGGGCGAGAGGCGAGGTACACCCACATACGCAATATAACACATTCATTCGTTTTCTACCGCTTTTCCTCACGAGGGTCGCTAGGGTATGCTGGAGCCTATCCCAGCTGTCTTCGAATGAGAGGTGAGGTACACCCACATACGTAATATAACACATATTCATTTATATCTTTTTCTATCGCTTTTCCTCATGAAGGTCGCGGGGGATGCTGATGCTGGAGCCTATCCCAGCTGACTTTGGGTGAGAAGCGAGGTACACTCACATACGCAATATAACACACATTCATTCATTTTCTACCGCTTTTCCTCACGAAGGTCGCGGGGGTGCTGGAGCCTATCCCAGCTTTCTTTGGGCACGAGGCGGAGTACACTCTTGACTGGTGGCCAGCCAATCACAGGGCACATATAGACAAACAACCATTCACACTCACATTCATACCTATGGACAATTTGGAGTGGCTAATTAACCTAGCATGAGAACATGCAAACTCCACACAGAGATGGCCGAGGGTGAAATTGAACCCTGGTCTCCTAGCTGTGAGGTCTGCGCGCTAACCACTCGTCCACCGTGCCGCCCTATAACACATATATCTGTTAATTTAACAGAAAAACACTGATATATAATTCAATATAAACTTACTTAAACTGTACTTATCCCTAAGGTGTGTGAGAGGTTTGGGATCAGGACTCTCATGTTCTTCCACACCAAACTCATCCAACAGTTCCTTTATGGACCTTGCTTTCGGACGCAGTCATACTGGAACAGAAATTGACCTTCTCCAAGAATTGGCTGAACGAGTCATTTGGAACAAAGTGTTCTTGTCACAAACAAGTCAGAGAAGGTGAACTAGAGGGTGATGCATTATTACAGTATGGCTACTATACTCAGTATGGCTATAGTATGGCTACTACTATATGGCTACTATACTCATCAAATGATCTCATGTTTTTCACTTTGTTCTGTCTGTCTGCCTTAATTGACTAGCTTGATCTAAGGTGGTACGAGGGGTGGGCGTACACACACACACGTTGTGGGCAATATGATGAATGACATAGTTAGGAAGCATCCATCCCGGACCCCATCCCTCAAGGGCATCATACTCCTACAGAGTCCAATCTTATGTGATTAACTTGGAGATCCCACTGCTGGCGTGCCGGGGCTGTGGAGGCGACGCCGCAAAGGTCCTCCATGCATGTTAAGCATCGGTTAATTAGCAGGCAACGAACACAAGCTGATAATGTACATGTAATAATAACAGCGAGTGGCTGGTTCTATTACTAAGGCCATGCATTTGTTTGCTGGAGATCACCTTGGCCATCAAATCACTACGGTTGGCATCCAGTCTCGAGCATCAATGGGAACCGGGACTAAACTAAAAAGTTGCATTTTTAATATTTTAATATTTTTGTAGTTTGAGCACAGAAAACCTGTTTATGACTTTTAAATATGAGCCCTGCAGACATTAAATAACACCCCTATAGTCACCTTTACGCGCTCTTATTAATCTTATTAATCTTGTTGTACACCACATTGCTAATATGCGGGCTACAGGATCACTGTAGGGATACAAGAGATAGCCTTGGCTGCATAACATGCTAGCAAGCTAACTAGTTGGCCTCCGATGTATTTATTTTAAACTTAAGGAAGTTGTAAGAAAGAGTGGAAAAGGTAACAGAGTGGGTAAGAAAGACAAAATAAGAAGCCAAAAATGTACCACTTCCACACGAGATAGGAGGAGCATATGGTCGTCTTGGTTATCCTCACCGGTCATAAACCTCATCGCGCATCACTGATATCTGTCAATATAATATATTGACAGATATCAATATACTCATTATTGTGGATGCAGTTTGGAGTAAAACTTTACTGTAACATACTGTGAGATGTTTCTTATATTTTCTATAACTTATTACAGTAATCCTTTGTTCATTGCTTGGTTCCAAACCCAAATGGGGTAATTGTTTTTCCGCAAAGTAGGATTCCTTTGTAAATGTTTTTCATAGTTATGGGATTAAAAAAACAGTTTCCAATCTTCTAAATATGGTTTTTAACATCATCAGAGCCTTCTTGACATGAAACAACACCCATATAGCTGCAAAGATATACATTCGTCCCTCATTTATTGCAGTTAATTGGTTCCAGATCAGATAAGTACGATTCAATATGAATTAATTTAATATTTTTGTAGTTTGAGCACAGAAAAACCTGTTTATGACTTTTAAATATGAGCCCTGCAGACATGAAATAACACCCCTATAGTCACCTTTACATGCTCTTATTAATCTTGTTTACACCACATCGCTAATATGCGGGCTACAGGATCACTGCAGGGATACAAGAGATAGCCTCGGCTGCATAGCATGCTAGCGAGCTAACTAGTTGGCCTCCAATTTATTTATTTTAAACTTAAGGAAGTGGTAAGAAAGAGTGGAAAAGGTAAGAGAGTGAGTAAAAAAGACAAAATAAGAAGCCAAAAATGTACCACTTCCACACGAGATAGGAGGAGCATATGGTCGTCTTGGTTATCTTCACCGGTCATAAATCTCATCGCACATCACTGATATCTGTCAATATAATATATTGACAGATATCAATATACTCATTATTGTGGATGCAGTTTGGAGTAAAACTTTACTGTAACATACTGTGAGATGTTTCTTATATTTTCTTTAATTTATTACAGTAATCCTTTGTTCATTGCTTGGTTCCAAACCCAAATGGGGTAATTGATTTTCCGCAAAGTAGGATTCCTTCTTTGTAAATTGAATTTTTTTCATAGTTATGGGATTAAAAAACAGTTTCCAATCTTCTAAATATATTTTTTAACATCATCAGAGCCTTCTAGACATGAAACAACACCCATATAGTTGCAAAGATATACATTCGTCCCTCATTTATTGCAGTTAATTGGTTCCAGATCAGATAAGTATGATTCAATATGAATTAATTTAATATTTTTTGTAGTTTGAGCACAGAAAACCTGTTTATGACTTTTAAATATGAGCCCTGCAGACATGAAATAACACCCCTATAGTCACCTTTACGCGCTCTTATTAATCTTGTTTACACCGCATTGCTAATATGCGGGCAACAGGATCACTGCAGGGATACAAGAGATAGCCTCGGCTGCATAGCATGCTAGCGAGCTAACTAGTTGGCCTCCAATTTATTTATTTTAAACTTAAGGAAGTGGTAAGAAAGAGTGGAAAAGGTAACAGAGTGAGTAAGAAAGACAAAATAAGAAGCCAAAAATTTACCACTTCCACACGAGATAGGAGGAGTATATGATTGTCTTGGTTATCTTCACCAGTCATAAACCTCATCGCACATCACTGATATCTGTCAAGCCTGTTCCAAGTGTTCCAAGTTGTATGTAAATATTGAATGCTTCATTCAAATGTGTCTCGTAACGTGTATTTTTGTGACAGAGCGAGATCACAGCTGTATGAACTGGGGTGGCCCTGGGGCTTGAGAAGACGTCCGACCCAGCTGGACCCCCCCCAGGGGAGGTCAGATTCGCATTGTGTTGACATTCTCCTTAGGCAGACATGAGCTTAAAAGCTGCTTTGCTTCACAACACAACAATTCATATGCAGGACAGATGTGCTTGATGGCAGGAATAATATGCTGTCCATTCTTCATAAAACACATTTTAACATTTGGAAAATGTATTCAAACGGAGCAGATGTGTTTCTATAATATTTCAGCTACCATTTTATTAAAGTATAACTGGTGTCCTCATTTTTGACAGTGACTTTATAGCCACATTTAATTTCTATAGTATTGAAAATATGTAATAAAATGGTTGCTGAACTATCAGGGGTGTATTCAGTTTTGGGAGATTCCTTAATAGTCGAACAGTTTTAAAAATGACTCAACACATTCCACATATTGTGTAAATAAGTGACAACAAAAGACTTATGTACTGTATGTACTGAATGATGCTGTAGGGTTGCATGAGTGCTCCACTGGGGAGCTGTGGTTCCTATGGGGATTTGTATTTTTGGAAAACTATAAATTCCAGGGATGTTGTGGGCATAATCGGTAATAAAGTGAACGACTAGCTTCGGCTGGCAACCTGTGCAAAATTCAGTGCATACATTGTTTAATACTACTACTAATACTACAGTACTTCTATTGACTCGAACTCGATATGTGTTATGATCTGCTCTGTGTGTCCTCGACTCCTCCCCTGAACTGCGCACTCGCAGCTAATTAGCATTTAGTGCTTCTTAAGCCATGTCACTCTGGTTGTTCCTTGCCAGATTGTTGCCTTGCCTACGCTTCATTTGCACCTACCATTTTTTTGCCAATATACTTTGTGTATTCATATTCTTTGCTTCCTGCTTTTCCTATAAGTGGTTGAACCACCTATATTTCCTTATTTGTGCTTTCGTTTGTACTTTTAGCTTCTTGGTGACCTTCTTTTTCAACATTTTTGCCTTTGTTTCTGCTCTGGGGTCCACAACACACATGTACACAGGCTTATAATAATGGTAAAGATTGAATTTAGACTACAAAAATATTTAATTGTACTTCAAATTCACTTATCGCAGTCTGGAACCATTTAACCACGATAATGGGATGACTACTTGAAAAGAATACTTTTAACGATAGTGAATCATTTTCTTTTCTTATCCTGTTCTATCAAGAAGAGTTCCAGCTAAAATGAAAGGAAAAGTATACAAAAGTATACAAAACTGTGGTGAGACCAGCCATGACGTTTGGCCTGGACTCTCCAGACAGTGCCAATAAGGAAAAGACAGGAAGCGGAACTGGAGGTAGCAGAGTTGAGGATGCTGAGGTTCTCACTGGGAGTGACCAGGATGGATAGGATCAGGAACGAGTACATCAGATTGACATTACATGTTGGAGATAAAGTCAGAGAGACCACACTGAGATGGTCGGGGACATGTCCCGAGGAGAGATAGTAAATATTTTGGTAGAAGGATACTGCATGGTAGAAGTCGTAGATGAAGACCAAAGAGGAAGTTCATGGATGTAGTGAAGGAGGACATGAGGGTAGTTGGTGTAAGAGAGACAGATGCAGATGAAGGAGATTGATTTGCTGTGGCGACCCCTGAAGGGAAAAGCCCAAAAAGAAAGAAGAAGATCTTGTTCCGTCAATAAACAACCTCCATCCATGGTTGTGGGTTCTAATGTGGCTTTTCTCACCATGAGGGTCTCAAACTTATCCACGGGTGGGAATTGATTGAATGTGATTGAATTATGAACGATGAATGAAAGTTGCTTTATAATTATAATTTCATTGGGGGCGGCACGGCGGTCGAGTGGTTAGCACGCAGACCTCACAGCTAGGAGACCAGGGTTCAATTCCCACCCTCGGCCATCTCTGTGTGGAGTTTGCATGTTCTCCCCGTGCATGCGTGGGTTTTCTCCGGGTACTCCGGTTTCCTCCCACATTCCAAAAACATGCTAGGTTAATTGGCCACTCCAAATTGTCCATAGGTATGAATGTGAGTGTGAATGGTTGTTTGTCTATATGTGCCCTGTGATTGGCTGGCCACCAGTCCAGGGTGTACCCCGCCTCACGCCCGAAGACAGCTGGGATAGGCTCCAGCACCCCCGCGACCCTCGTGAGGAAAAAGCGGTAGAAAATGAATGAATGAATGAAAGCGTCGGTTGCTCATCCACACCATCTGCTCGCGAGTGCAAAGGTCAAAGCCAGCTGTGATCCAGACACCTATCCCACGATCAAGGTACCCCCCTCTTTGCATGGCGAGCTCCATATTGATTTGATTAGTTGCTAATTAAAACTTGGCAGCCGGGGGTTGGGTGCAAAGGAGATCGCTCAATTAGCGGGGTGTCAGAGAATCTAATCTCTCCCTTCTTCTCCCCTTCCTGCTCTATCACACATCTCCGCGCTCTTTAATGAGTATAAAAGATGAAAGAAAAAAAAAAAGAAGGGAGGATAACTCTCAGCATTCACCAGCAGCTAAAAAGCAACCAGCTCTGTAATCCTTAAACTAATCTTTGCTTAAAGATGCGGTTTTGTACGTCGTAAAGAAAAACATCGGCTTCCGGCGGACGTTTTGTTTGGGCACGTTGCCTCCAGCGAGCCTGGATGTTCTCTTCTTCTGTAGCGCAACAACTGACTAACGCACGGGCTGGTGCCGTTTTAGAGGTGTGCCTCTGGCAGCAGGAGTTATGAGCTTTAAGAGCCTCTGTTTGTCTTTGTCAAGACACCGCTTTTATTGTTGGGTTTTTTTTTTTCAAGCAAAGTAGACGGGAACAGAAGTTCTATTGTGAGGACAATTTAGACATGTTTTCACTAAGCCTGCAAGTACTATACTATAGTACAGTTCACCATCAATGCACTGATCTAGTGCGTCTTCAAAACAACTACAATCGTGCACAAAGCCAACAAAAACCTGCTCCCAGATAATATATACACTTTTTTTTTCTCCGTATGAGACAGTTTTTACATTAATATTTCAAATGGTTGTGGTTTGGAAATGGTTAGCGATAAAGGCATACTGTAAATGACAACAATAATCACTACAACCCAAAGATTGTAATGCAAATTCATTCATTCATTCATTTTCTACCGCTTTTTCCTTGCGGGGGTTGCTGGAGCCTATCCCAGCTGTCTTCGGGCGTGAGGCGTCGTAAACCCTGGACTGGTGGCCAGCCAATCACAGGGCACATATAGACAAACAACCATTCACACTCACATTCATACCTATGGACAATTTGTAGTCGCTAATTAACCTAGCATGTTTTTGGAATGTGGGAGGAAACCGGAGTACCCGGAGAAAAACCCACGCATGCACGGGGATAACATGCAAACTCCACACAGAGATGGCCGAGGGTGGAATTGAACCCTGGTCTCCTAGCTGTGAGGTCTGCGCGCTAACCACGAGACTGCCGTGCCGCCCATGTAAATTCATAATTTTTTATTATCCACTTGTGATACTCTCCTCCTCTCTAGGGACCTCAAGCAAACCCAGCCATCATCATCGTCATTTACTTAGCTTTTTTTTACGGGATCTTGAACACCTCTGCTGCTTGTACCGCTATTATCACTGCTAAATAGATATAAAGTATCTATCTATCTGATATCTATCTATATCTATCCGCTATTTGTATTTACCGTATTTCACACTTTTTTTCATAGGTTGGACGTTCCTGCGACTTATACTCCAGAGCGACTTATAAATGAAAAAAAGTGTTTATGTTACATAAACACTGGACACATTTTCTGTTCATGTTTATTTTTTGTGTAGCTGAATAACTATTGTGTTAGCATATCTTACATTTATTCAGCCTGTTCTCTATTATTTTATTAATGTTAGAACCTGTCTTCCAAGATGACGTAATGCCTGTTTTGGTTAAGTAGTTTGTAAAATAACTTATGACTTATAATGACTTATACTCCAGTGCGACTTATATATGTTTTTTCTACTTAACTATGCATTTTTGGCCTTGTGCGACTTATAGTGCAGAAAAAGCAGTACAGTAAACCTCGGATATATCGGATTCAATTGTTCCCACTGGTTTTGTCCGATATAAGCGAAATCCGTTATATGCGTATACCGGAAAATGTCCGTTTTACGCATATATCGGATTTATATCCGGTATATGCGTAAATCGGATTTTATCCGTTATAAAAAGGCACTTCCTTGACTATGTTTCCAATGTACCTGGACGCGCAGGCAACGCTGCAAATGACGTCGTATAGCGGCCTGTCACGATTCGGCGAATCGAAGCGCTACGATGCGGCCATCCGATATATGCGAGGGAAATTTCATGGAAATGCATTGGAACGGGACTGGAGATTTTGTCCGAAATAGGCGAAATCCGTTATAAAAAATCCGATATATGCAATGAATTTTTATTGGAAATACATTACAGAAAAATCGGTTCTTTTTTATCTGTCCGTTGTGAGCGAATTTCCGATATATCCGAGTCCGATATATCCGAAGTTTACTGTATAAGTATATGTTGAAAAGTATAAGCTTAAATAAACGGATAAGTTTGCATTAAAAAAAAAGTATCGCCACATATAGACAAACAACCATTCACACTCAAATTCATACCTACGGACACATGTTCCGGAATGAATTAATGACGCAAACCAAGGTTGTTACACTGAATGCGGCTTCTAATTGGTGATGTTAAAAACCTTATGCAGTCAAAATATACCACGCGGAGCTGAAGGCGACCGGGACTTTTTGTTTACGTCCGTATCAGTTAGCTCCAGGAAGTCTTGCCTGTTAAGATTCTTTCTCGCCGCATCAGGCGGCTCACACATGAACCCCAGCTTTTCAATCAGCTCCCCACCAGCTTAACAGGGAAGTCATTGTCAAAACAGATTAGATACTGTATGTGACTCTAATCTATTTTGACATACACAGGCACAAAACACTCACGGCGAGACAATGTCTTCTATAAGAAGAAGACTTTTCAGATGGTGAAGAAATCAGAGACCACCATCTCTGTGGTTTACGTAACAGGAATTTTGTTGTGCTGCAAATGAAGAACACCTTCCAAACATACGCCCACATATACCAAAATACATAACAGCTTTAATAAATGTCTGCAATGGTGAAACTGGCCGTCAACACCCCCACCCCCCCACCTGCCCCTCCTGCTCCTGGCATACTAGACAGGCCCCATGTTCATTAGTTCACGTCATACTCTTATATAATATTTACAAGTCGTAGCTAATGTGACTGCTGAGACTATAAGACTGCGGACCAGGTCCACAGCTCAAACCTGATCGACTGTGGCTTTTATGCACTGGGTCCATTTTGTCGTAGACTGTCACGGTCTAAAATGTCAGCAACCTGCCAGCTGTGGGTGCCAGTGGAGGTCGCTGGAAGGGGGGGGGGCGACGATTAGCTCTGAATGAGCCCGACAAACAACCTGGTCTGTGGTGCAAATAGTCAGCCATTGTGTGCACATGAGGAGGATGTTCCCCTGATATAATAATAATAATAATAATAATAATAATAATAATAATAATAATAATAATAATAATAATAATAATAATAATAATAATAATAATAATAATAATAATAATAATAATAATAATAATAATAATAATAATAATAATGCATTCATCCCGGCTTTCATACACAAAGACTCACAGTTTATTGTGGTGTCAGTTTATTTACCGTATATTTCCGGACTATAAGTCACACTTTTTTTCATAGGTTGGACGTTCAATTAACCAATTAACACCCAGAAACAAGACATTACTGTATTACCTTACCATTACCTTATTCCCACCCACACCTTTCAATGTGTGTATTTGATTCCTTTTTTCATATGAAATTGCCATTATCCCTATAAAATCCCTATAAAATCCAATTGACAGCTGGGATAGGCTCCAGCACCCCCCGCGACCCTCGTGAGGAAAAGCGGTAGAAAATGAAATGAATGAATGAATGAATACCTTATTCCCACCCACACCTTTCAATGTGTGCCCTGTGATTGGCTGGCGACCAGTCCAGGGTGTACCCCGCCTCTCGCCCGAAGACAGCTGGGATAGGCTCCAGCACCCCCGCGACCCTCGTGAGGAAAAAGCGGTAGAAAATGAATGAATGAATGAATGAATGAGTGCACAATTGACAATTACACAATTACATGAGGTGGTTGGGGCTGGCGACCAGTCTAGGGTGTACCCCGCCTTACGCCCGAAGACAGCTGGGATAGGCTCCAGCACCCCCCGCGACCCTCGTGAGGAAAAAGCGGTAGAAAATGAATGAATGAATGAATGAATGAGGTGGTTGGACCTTTTTATGATTGACAGTGGAAATAAAGTCACAACTCCTACAAATTTCACATTGACTTCTTTTTGGTGAGGTACTTAAAAAAAAAAAAAAAAAGAAATGTCACACATTAAAATACGCTCCTCGGGAGAATATTCCTGACAGTGAACACAGAGGGAGGCAGGTGAAAGTGAAAAAGACGTTTCATGCGCGTCGGAGGTGACTCAAAGCAATAGAGAGACGCTGAGAAGTGTACTATATGTGTGTGTGTGTGTGTGTGAGTGTGCATCAAGTGACAAAGAAGAATGGCGACATGGGCAGGTCCTGGTAATGAAGGACTGATAAGTCCCTATTTCCCGGGCTTGGGTTAATTGCGCCTACAGATAAAGGGTAATAAATTGTCACGGGGTAATGGCAGGAGCCTGGACCGGGCCCTGTTCCACATTCATCATGACTGGCGATGCCTGAGAGCAGCCGCCACTGAGAGGCGGGTGGGGCTTGGCACACAAGAGGAGGGCGACTCGCGAGGATAGGAAGAGGATATGACGCTCCATTAAGTGTTGGAAAAGAGAAAAGGAGACGTGGACGTGATCGTGCATTTCAGTCTTGGTTTTTATTTTTGAACTTTGGACAATATGTCAACGTTTTTATTGGATTTTATAGGAATAATTGCAATTTTATATGAAAAAGGGAATCAAATAAACACATTGACAGGTGTGGGTGGGAATAAGGATGAAATACAGTAATGTCTTGTTTCTGGGTGTTAATTGGTTAATTGCTCATTATGAGGATAACAGAACAAAAAAACAGTGGCAAGAAACATCCATCCATTTTCTGTACCGCTTATCCACACGAGTGTCGCGGGCATGCTGGAGCCTATCCCAGCTGTCTTCAGGTGAGAGGCGGGGTACACCCTGCCAGCCAATCACAGGGCACATATAGACAAACAACCATTCACACTCACATTCATACCTATGGACAATTTGGAGTCGCAAATTAACCTAGCATGTTTTTGGAAACTGGAGTACCCGGAGAAAACCCACGCATGCACGGGGAGAACTTGCAAACTCCACACAGAGATGGCCGAGGGTGGAATTGAACTCGGTTCTCCTAGCTGTGAGGCCTGCATGCTAACCACTTAGTCACCGTGCAGCCATTATTATATATTCATTCATGAATTTTCTATCGCTTTTCCTCACGAGGGTCGCAGGGATGCTGGAGCCTATCCCAACTGTCTTCGGGCGAGAGGCGGGGTACACCCTGGACTGCATGGTCGCCAGCCAATCATAGGGCACATATAGACAAACAACCATTCACACTCACATTCATACCTATGGACAATTTGGAGTCGCTAATTAGCCTAGCATGTTTTTGGAATGTGGGAGGAAACCGGAGTACCCGGAGAAAACCCACGCATGCACGGGGAGAACATGCAAACTCCACACAGAGATGGCCGAGGGTGGAATTGAACTCGGTTCTCCTAGCTGCGAGGCCTGCGTGCTAACCACTTAGTCACCGTGCAGCCAATACTATATATTCATTCATTTTCTATCGCTTTTTTGGGTGCCCATCCCAGCTCTCTTCAGGGGTACACCCTGGACTGGTGGCCAGCCAATCACAGGGCACATATAGTCAAACAACCATTCACACTCACATCCATGTTTCATTGTTATTAGTCATATTTTCCTGTAAATATGTGAATCTGTGCTCTGTAGCAATAATCATCCATTAGCCGGTGATCGATTGCTTTTGTCTCGACCACATACCCGGGGAGCACATGTGGCTTTCCGCCATTACACTGGCGTTCACAGTGGAGGAAACACCACAAGTTCCTGCGTGATCATTTCTCCCCGTATCGGGCGTAAAATTGTCATTGTGTGTTTATGCACGCAGGTGTATGTATATAATAGAAAGCAATAGTTAACAGCTTGTGTGTTTATTGATAATCAATTATAGTCAGCAAAGTTTCATTTGTGCATTCAAGCAGGAATGATGCGTGGAAGGAAAGCAGCTTCCGGGACGTGTTTCTAGGAGTTCACACTAAATCATAATCAGGACGATGATTACAAACGTCTGCCTTCCTACGACTGAGCTGATTTCTCCAGGAGGTGACTCCTGTAAAACTTCTTAAACTTAACTTGGGCTCCTGCAGTGTAAAAACACACATGGAAATATGTGATGAATGCGGCTGTGAGCAATAGTTCACTGCATTAAGGAAACAATTTACAGTGCATGTTTAGGTGCTACCTCGCCTCGTGTGACAGCTCGCTTCTTCACATTGGGTGGTGCGCGGTGCAAAGCGGTGCGGTGTCTGAGGAATGATGCACCCCGGACATTAAACAGCGGCGCAGCGCCTATAGAGGAAGTTGTCACCGCCATGTGATGATGACACTCAGCGTGATATGATATATGACAAGTGTACAAACAGTAAGCACATCGGTGGAGACTGTTGTTCCTTCTGAGTGTTTTATGTGGGTCATGCGGGAGGGTTTACCAGGAGAAAGGTCGTTCTTCATGCAACGCCCTTGAGATGTGACGGGAAGTCATCACGTACTCCGGCACCCATGACACCGTATTTGTTTTTGCAACCTACAAATTGTTAACATCCCCCCCCCCCCACTGCTCTTTGAAACTCATTTAGCACAGCAGGAATGTTACAGGAGCGATTTCATAAGGAGCAATAAGGTTCAGGGTAATCATCTCAGATACTGTGGTTCTTCGCAAACACGATATACATGATGTACCGTTCCTTTAAGAGAATCATGTTTTCCTCAAACCTTTCTATAATTTAATGCCACATACTGATATGGGTCACATGGTGGATGAGTGGTTAGCATGATTAGAATAAAATAAAATAAAATAAAATAAAATAAAATAAAATAAAATAAAATAAAATAAAATAAAATAAAATAAAATAAAATAAAATAAAATAAAATAAAATAAAATAAAATAAAATAAAATAAAATAAAACAAAACAAAACAAAACAAAACAAAACAAAACAAAACAAAACAAAACAAAACAAAACAAAACAAAACAAAACAAAACTAAACTAAACTAAACTAAACTAAACTAAACTAAACTAAACTAAACTAAACTAAACTAAACTAAACTAAACTAAACTAAACTAAACTAAACTAAACTAAACTAAACTAAACTAAATTAAATTAAATTAAATTTAATTAAATTAAATTAAATTAAATTAAATTAAATTAAATTAAATTAAATTAAATTAAATTAAATTAAATTAAATTTAATTTAATTTAATTTAATTTAATTTAATAAAATTTAATAAAATTTAATAAAATACAATTTAATTTAATTTAATTTAACCAATCAATCAAAAAATCGATTAAAATATTTGATTGCAATTAATTATGTTTTATCCATAGTTAACTCAGTTAATTAAATTAAATTAAATTAAATTAAATTAAATTAAATTAAATTAAATTAAATTAAATTAAATTAAATTAAATTAAATTAAATTAAATTAAATTAAATTAAATTAAATTAAATTAAATTAAATTAAATTAAATTAAATTAAATCAATCAAAAAATCGATTAAAATATTTGATTGCAATTAATTATGTTTCATCCATAGTTAACTCAGAGTTAATCACATTTAATCGCAAATAATAATACGTTTTTAAGCTATAATAAGTAGCGGAAATCTCTCGGTGATAAACGATTCCATGTGCAACTACAACGATAATTGCATCAACTTTTATGTAAAAGGATATAATTTCAGAACTATTGGCCATTATTTAAAACAATATTTTACATATGTTTATTTTATATTTATTTATTTAAAACAAGCATATTTTTGTATTACTATTTTTCTCTATTTTCCACAAAATAGGTGCTGAAAGTACACTTTTCTGGTCCAGCAGAAGGGGGGACCTACCACACATTCATTGGAGGGGGCCCCGGCGAGACCCAAAGATGGAAAAATTCCCCCATGGATGGATTGAACGTTTTCTACTTTGAATGTTATATTTAATACTGTGAGTTCTGTAATATTAATGAAAAAAATTCAAATCAATCCATCAATTTTATCATGTTAAGAAATGTCTGAGAATCAAAAGAGCCACATCTGGCTCTCGAGCCGTAGTTTCCCTACCATTGCTGTACACTATCATTTCTGGAGCATCATGTAGTCCAGCACCCAAAAAGCACCCTTTGGAAGAACTTAACAAATGCCCTTCAACTAACGACTGTGTTCGACCTCAGAGATTCCACTGCAAAAAAACTTGACTTACCTAATTTATTAGTCCTGAAAAACAAAACAAACAAAATAAAAACCGTAGACTCTTTGCCAAATAAACATGACTCCATTTTCCATTCCTACTCGTCACAAATGTCTCCCATGTTTGTGCTCTGCAGACTTCCTAGCTGTTTGTCAGCTTTCAAAGTAAGCGTGTATGATGTCACATTTCCACCATCAGACTCTTAAAATGGGATTCTCGTTGTCCACAGGGGAAATTTACACTTTCATTACCGATTGTAAAAAAAATATCTGAGTGGTGTCAAACTCTGCACAGATTCAACATATTGACACGGTGACAATCGCCTGTAGGAGCAAAGAAGAAAAACACATTTTGACAGGAGGGGGACGTTGAAGAAAAACAGCCTGGTGGCACCAGTGGCAGTGAATACACAACCTTGGTGAACTGGTGATTGAAGGGGGAGTCAAGGATGTCACTTTGCTATCGCTGCTTGTTGCCATAGAAAATAAATTCCATCATAAAAGAATTACGGCGATTCATGTCAGGTGACAGTAAGCGGGTGATATTTCCACCGTATTTCTCTTATGTGTCACAGCTTTCCGAAAAGCTTTTCCGAAAGCAACTTTTATTGCTCAGTGTCATTCTTCCCAAAAGCATGAAGTATAGTTTTCAATCAATCTCAGGGAGAACGATACTCATATGTTTTTTTGTAGGGAAAAATATGACACAAAAGTATTTGACTAAATTAAAAATTCTTTCATTCATTCATTTTCTACTGCTTATCCTCACAATGGTCGCGGGGGGTGCTGGAGCCTATCCCAGCTGTCTTCTGGTGAAAGGCAAGGTACACCCTGGACTGGTGGCCAGCCAATCACAGGGCACATATAGACAAACAACCATTCACACTCACATTCATACCTATGGACAATTTGGAGTCGCTAATTAACCTAGCATGTTTTTGGAATGTGGGAGGAAACCGGAGTACCCGGAGAAAACCCACACATGCACGGGGAGAACATGCAAACTCCACACAGAGATGGCCGAGGGTGGAATTGAACTCGGTTCTCCTAGCTGTGAGGCCTGCGTGCTAACCACTCAGTCACCATGCAGCCAATACTATATATTCATTCATTAATTTTCTACCGCTTTTCCACTTTTTTCACAGGGGTGCTGGAGCCTATCCCAGCTGGCTTCGGGCGAGAGGCGGGGTACACCCTGGACTGGTGGCCAGCCAATCACAGGGCACATATAGACAAACAACCATTCACACTCACATTCATACCTATGGATAATTTGGAGTCGGCGATTAACCTAGCATGGAATTGAACCATAGTCTCCTAGCTGTGAGGTCTGCGCGGTAACCACTCGACCACCGTGCAGCCCAGCCTTAAAAATATATAATTTTTTTTTTCATTTATAAAGGTAATAGTATTTTTTTCTAAAGGTGAGGAGCCTAGGGGGGCGAAGGGAAGTGTGTTCCTTATACTGTATATGCATTGGACACTTGATTAGGTACACTTGCACGACTAATTACAAAAAAAAAACAAATAAAAAATTATCCCCTGAGCCATATTGGTTACTGCATTTATCAACATGAAAGGGACAAAATATTACAAACTGGTTAGCTGGTACAGTTGCCTGTTATGATAATAAAAATAATATAAGAACGCTCTGTACCTTAGAATATCAGTCATGTGTTTAATGTGCATAATTGATACAGAAATATTTTGATATTAATATCGAGGGGTATTTGTATTTTGGGTCTTTCTCCGTCCCCCCATAATTTCCTATTTGGTACTTTTGTTTTGTTATTTCTGCTTCCTGCCTGGCGCCATATGCAGCATGTCTACTCTTGTTGACTGGAGCTGGGAGGGCACCTGGTCCTGAATTGTAATTAGAGAGTTATTCAGCTCAGCTGGGGCTTCAGCTAATGGCTCATTGTGTTTTTGCTCGTACTCAAAGCGCCCTGTTTGCATCTCAGTATCTTAGTTTTCCTGGGACTCCATACTTTGTGTTTTTGGAATCATTCCACTGCATCTCTGTTAGCGGTTTTCTTGTACATGAGTTTTATTCTCCTACCGATGCACATTCCTGTTCCCATCTCGTAAATGGTGAGTTTACGTTAACCCTAGCTGTGCCTTCTTAGCGCCGTTTGATATTTTCATGTGTTGTCTGTGTGAGCCGATCCTGCATTAATAAAAGAACGTTTCATCGCATGATGGGGTAACGCTACACAAAATCATCATGGAATCTGCCTTTCGGTTATTTATTCTCCTTTTGTTTATTATGGTGCTCTATTTAGTTACTGTACCACCACCTTTATGATTTTTTTTTTTTGTTGTAAATTTGGTAATGGTTTTATTTCATTTGAACATGCATCAGATTACAATTGAATGCATCCCATAATCAGTTCCCAGTTCCACATGTCCAAAAGGAGTAGGAAGAAGCAAAGCTTATTAAATCCTACCCCTCCATCTGGTACTTTTACAATCAGTAACTGTTACATTTGTTCACTTCCTGCTTTCCTAATATAATTTAAGTTTTTTTTTTTTTTTAATTTTTGTCACGTACCAAAGTAGGAGGTGATATGAGCATCCAATGACATAATGGGTACCATAGTAAGTGTCAATATAGTGATATATATAGCACATCATGAATGGTTCAAGATTCTTCATCCTTGTATTTAGCAAATTTATTTTATTTATGAATTTATTAATTAAAAAAAAAACAAAAAAATTTAAAACTTTTTTTTACATTTACATCCTTGTATTTAGCAAATTTCTTTTATTTATTAATTTATTAATTTATACTTTTTTTGAGTTTTTACTTTTTTTTTTACATTTTTTATTTTTTTTTACATTTTTTTTTACATTTTTTATATTAAATCATGCAATCATGCTGTCTCATTAGCGTGTTGACATGCCACACTTGGCTAGATTATGAATCATAAATGTTCAATAACACAGATTTGTGAAAAATATTTGATCAAGAAAGGTGTTTTGTGTACAACGGGGCGGGCAGACTATATATTTTACACGTAACAGTCCACCTGGTATTATTGTATCTGTAAAAGTGTCATGCAATCTGCTATTATTATTTATTGTTTTATATTTATATTTAAATATTTTATATTTAAATATTTTTTATTTAAATATTTTTTATTTAAATATTTTTATTTAAATATTTTATATTTAAATATTTTATATTTAAATATTTTAAAATGTATTATTATTATTATTATTATCATCACTATGCTTGTGTCCCTTTTTTCAGGAGCACTTTGTAAACAACAGACCACATCAAATAACAAAATTGATAAAACCATCAAAAGGTTGGCTCAAGCCATGATGCCAGTTCGTATGTTGAGTTTAAATGAAATACTTTGGAAAGAACGGACGGGCCGTATTCAAACACTTGGCGGGCCGGATGTGGCCCCCGGGCCGTAGTTTGCCCACCCCTGTTTTAGATCCTTGAGTTCCGCTCATAAAAAGTGGGAGCAAAAACAAAAAGTGTCATGACATGTTTATATTTTTTTGTCATGTGTTTGTTTGCTCATAAGTTGCGGTGCGTTCACGTTGCATTCACAAATAATCACAAAAATTATGGGTGCCTTTTAAAATGTTTCTTTGCACACTGGCACTTAGCCCCGCTTTGTTTACACATACTTCACACCAATTTTTTTGCGTACAACTGCAGGGATAAAGTAAGTGTAAACGGCACTAATGTCAGTCAGTGTTCAAGGCTCTAAATCTTGGAATGACATTTTGACCAGCGAGCGCCTCGTACGCACGGCAAAATGTCAGTAAGGAAGGCAAGAAGAGGCTGACAGAAGAAGAGCGAGCGATGAGGCGGTAATGTCGCCACACTTTAACGCAGCCACCATCAGTCTTCGTGACATCTATCGTTCCATCCCTTCGGACGAAGCACACAAACGGACGCTGATGAGGCACACGTGACCCACCGACTGGCTCAGGGGATTCCATCCTTTCCGTTGAAACACAACAATATATCCTCGGTTGAAGATAACAAATCATTATAAGGCAATCTTGGATCGCCGACCAACACTTAAGCTTTAGAAACCTGCGCATTCCAATTCTAATATCCCAAAAGAAACAAATGATGAGAAAGCAAAGGAGATCTTAAAAAGTGTCACTCTTAATCCCAAATTAAAAGTGAAAGCTTCTATCATTCACCTTCTTCTCCAAAGACTTTCTTTAACCTCTCTGATGTCTGCATGGGGATCGTATTGATTCTTCAATGAATCACTGACAAGGTCTGCTTAACTGTCCTTTTCACGCCTCTCCTGCAACATCTTTGATGAACTCCTTTCCTCTTCTTGTAGCTTGTCTTTCTTTTGAAATAATCATTCGGGGGGGCAATTTCCGCAGAAAAGGATTCCTTTAGTTGTAAAGATTTCCGTACTTAGAGCACAGAAGACCTTCTAAACACACTTTTTGACATCATTACAGCCTTCTAGACCTGAAATAATTCACAATGAAAAAACTTGCTGATATAGTTAATTTATAGTTAACAGCTAAAAATAATGCATAAGGCTAAAAACAACCGATTACCTAAAAATGTGATCCAATACTTCTCTACAAGAGAGGAGAAATATGATCTCAGGGAAAAACTACATTTGAAACACTTCTATGCTAGGACTACTTTAAAAAGCCATAGCATTTCAGTATGTGGAATCAAACTATGGAATGGATTGAGTAAGGAAATCAAACAATGCACAACGATGAGCCAATTCAAGAAACAATACAAGCAGTTGATGTTTGCTAAATACAAGGATGAAGAGTCATTTCAGAAAAACTAAAAAAAATTAATTAAAAAAATTAATAAATAAAAGAAATTTGCTAAATACAAGGATGTAAATGTAAAAAAAATTTCAAAATTAAAAAAAATTAATACCAAAATAAATTAAGAAATTAATAAATAAAATAAATTTGCTAAATACAAGGATGAAGAGTCTTGAACCAGTCATGATGTGCTATATATATCACTATATTGACACTTACTATGGTACCCATTATGTCATTGGATGCTCATATCACCTTGTACTTTGGTACGAGGTGCATTACTAAAAAAAAAAAAAAAAAAAAAAACCCTTAAACTGTATTATAGAAAGCAGGAAGTGAACAAATGTCATGATGTGCTATACATATCACTATACTGACACTTACTATGGTACCCATTATGTCATTGGATGCTCATATCACCTTGTACTTCGGTACGAGGTGCATTACTAAAAAAAAAACGAAAAAAACCCCCTTAAACTATTATAGAAAACAGGAAGTGAACAAATGTCATGAAGTGCTATACATATCACTATACTGACACTGACTATGGTACCCATTATGTCATTGTATGGTCATATTACCTCGTACTTCGGTACGTGACAAAAATAAAACTTCAACTATATTAGGAAAGCAGGAAGTGAACAAATGTAACAGTTACTGATTGTAAAAGTACCAGATGGAGGGGTAGGATTTAATAAGCTTTGCTTCTTCCTACTCCTTTTGGACATGTGGAACTGGGAACTGATTATGTGATGCACACAATTGTAATCTGATGCATGTTCAAATGAAATAAAACCATTACCATTACCAAATAACACCCCTATAGTCACTTTTAGACTGGTAGTACCCAATATAGTAGAACATAATCACCGAAAATTGTTGAGTTGTTGTGGACTGTGTACTTCCTGGTGGCTATTGTCTCATCGATGTAACATTACTGACACCTAGTGACCAGTGTAGAACACTACATGTTAAGTCTTTGTATGGGTCTTTTGAATGCCAATAAAAAGACACACATTTCTCTCCATAGGCTACCTTCTTAAAATATCGTCCCAAGCTAGAATATCCTTCTCCTTGTAACAGCGCATAGAATCCACGACCCCTGCAACAATCTGGAATTTGGCCAACATCATAGAACCTCATAAATATGTTTGACCTTGGAGGTTCTACTGCTGTTTTATTAATCATATCTGTACATCAGGAATAGACCATGACAAAATCAAACTGTCTCATACAGAAGTTATAAATTAGTTTTCAGTCATCCAATTGTTTGAAAGCAACACAGATGTCTCACTCTGCAGGATATCCCGTCTCTACAGAGTTGCGAAGACATTATCGGTCAAGTTTCACACCATGTCACAATACAACTGTCTGCTATATCAAGTGCCCATTGAGAAAAAGAACATAAAAGCACGGAGCGTCCATCTGGCCGCAGATGGGCCCTTTGTCCTTGTTTGGAAAGTCATTCAATATGGACACAGGGTCTCTGATTTCTGACACGAGCACTGAAGCAATCCTAAAAGCTGACATTCTCCCTCTAAAGCTGCATAAAAAGGTTGCCTCTCTATTAAGTGGACAACTTGTGTTTTCCTGTTTGAAATGCATTCGTATCATCGATTGCATTCACTGCCTGCAATATGGTGGAATAGTTCCTGAACATCCGCACGCCTTCAGTACACATCCCACATCTGGACTAATGCGATAGATAATATGTGCTCTATAGGATAAAGCCGAAACGTACAAAACTGCAATGAAGACTCAAGCCGCCCTATTACAATTGCACCCCCCCCCAAAAAAGCATTTAATGTCATCTTTTTTCATGCATCAAAAAATACAACTCTAGCTTTTTCTTCTGAGGGCTGAATGAAGAAAATTCTAAGGATGCAGGAGCCACTTTGATGCATTTTGTACATACAGTAAACCTCGGATATATCGGACTCGGATATATCGGAAATTCGCTCACAACGGACAGATAAAAAAAAAACGATTTTTCTGTAATGCATTTCCAATAAAAATTCATTGCATATATCGGATTTTTTATAACGGATTTCGCCCATTTCGGACAAAATCTCCAGTCCCGTTCCAATGCATTTCCATTCAATTTCCCTCGCATATATCGGATGGCCGCATCGTGGCGCTCCGATTCGCCGAATCGTGACAGGCCGCTATACGACGTCATTTGCAGCGTTTGCAGCGTTGCCTGCGCGTCCAGGTACATTGGAAACATAGTCAAGGAAGTGCCTTTTTATAACGGATAAAATCCGATTTACGCATATACCGGATATAAATCCGATATATGCGTAAAACGGACATTTTCCGGTATACGCATATAACGGATTTCGCTTATATCGGACAAAACCAGTGGGAACAATTGAATCCGATATATCCGAGGTTTACTGTATATGTATAAATATGCTAAAACCAATGCAATGTAGATCAATACAGTAATCCTTCTTTTATCGAAGTTAATTGGGATAGTGAATTGAATATTTTCCTCGTCCGATCTATAGAAAACGACTTGTACCACCCTGTAACATTATTAGAGCCCTCTAGACATGATATAACACCCCTATAGTCACCTTTATTACCTTGTATAGTAGTTGTAATCAGAGAAAGTATTTAAGACATAAATAAAAGTCATGCTTGTGTTACAATTAATGTGTTCCAGTCGGGTGGGGGCACAAGGAAAATGAATGCACATATCCAACATGTTCAATTCTTAACGCACACCATGCTGTTCTCTTACATAACACTTGGACATATCCGCGATTTTTAACGAGTAATATATCCAACATGTTCAATTCTTAACGCACACCATGCTGTTCTCTTACATAACACTTGGACATATCCGCGATTTTTAACGAGTAATATAATATAGTTACTCAAGTGGCAAATATTCGCACCTTTATCCGGAGCCTCGCCAACAGTACCTGGGGTACCTAATGCAGTGTCCAGTGAGTTTATTTATTTCCAACCAGACAGAAGAAAGACAAGACGCTCTTGAGAGCCGGAGTGGCTGTAAATATTTTAATAACAATGCGATGGAAGGAAGAGACGCCGCGGGGAGCTGCAGAGGAAGGTGACAGGTTGCTGTTACACCAAGAAACGTCCGGGAAACATCAGCAACGAGTCCGATAAAGAGCAGTCGGAATGTTAAGGGCGAGAAGCACGTCAATGACCAGAGAGGCACAACTGTTGAGTGTCTACTTAGACACTTTGCTAGTAAAGTGTGAGAGAGGCACAGAGGCAGGGGGAGTCGAACCAGCGGAGAGGACAAACACGAGTTCATATGCAGGATTCATAAATGTATGTATGGGGGGAAGAAGAAAAGTGCCCACTGAGATGTGCCGGGCATCATGCAGATATGAGTTCTGAGGGGTGGGGGGTGGGGGGGCTTTATTAATCTTCTTTGAAGAAATACAAGCCACTGATGCTTATTATCCTGCTGCTTTTGTTATTGCTACGCTGCAAAAACAAACAGCAGTATGGGTCCATCCCTGCAATTTTCACATATTTGGACCTTTTTCAACTCGCGGCACAGCTTGGAATAATGGCTGTTCTTTCATTACACCAGCTCAGTGA